>NW_027847603.1:0-262 GCF_054177405.1 Leptonychotes weddellii
CCATAAGGCTTCACTCAGTTACAACATCACTCCTTATTCATGTTATATATAAACTAAAATAATAGCCTCATTTTTATATTACGGATAAAGAACGTTTTCTGAATGTACAGCACATTTAACCCAAGTAGGGTTCTTCTCTAAATAAGGACTTTCTTGGATTTGTTTTTACATTAAAAGCATATACTGCACTTTTTTTTTTCCCTTAGGGAGGAATTTTTAATACATAGCTTCCTTTATCCTTTATAGGTATTTATAAAATGAA
>NW_027847604.1:0-262 GCF_054177405.1 Leptonychotes weddellii
ACCTTGCTAACGTAACTCCGACCTCCCTTTCCCTCCCCGTATACGGTAGCTATGTTCACATTCGCCTCTTTGCTCAACCAATTGCTTTAAATGCATGTAGGTGTTGCCCGTTCTTTGGGTCTTCATTTCCTTATGAAGGCTCCCATGCCCCATGAAACTTGCATTAAATGAGTGCATGTGGGCGCCTGGGTGGCTCAGTCAGTTAAGCGTCTGCCTTCGGCTCAGGTCATGATCCCAGGGTCCTGAGATCGAGCCCCACATC
>NW_027847605.1:0-262 GCF_054177405.1 Leptonychotes weddellii
AAAAAAAAAGAGTAGGCCTCAATAGAAATGAGGGTGCCTTCCATAATAACTGGTTATAAACATCATTCGCGTCTTTACCATAGTGTGTATAGTGTAGGTTCGGCGAGGGTGAGGGACTCATGTGCTTTGCACACCGATATTCCCTCAGGGCGTGGCATAGTGCCTGACCTATAAGAAGTGCTGGTTGAATCAAATGTTTCCAGGGGCGCCTGGGTGGCTCAGTCGGTTAAGGGTCGGACTCTTGATTTTGGCTCAGGTCATG
>NW_027847606.1:0-262 GCF_054177405.1 Leptonychotes weddellii
CAGGATCTTCCTGAGGGACACTGGACAAGGCGTCCAGCCCCTGGGTTCGGGCGCTCCGGGCCAGCTTCTGTTGGTCTCCCCGAGTTCTCCTTTGAGGCAGCAGGCTCAGAACAGAATCATTCACTAGTTCAATTCATTCATTCAGCAACTCTTTACAGAGTAACTCCTGTGTGCCAGGCGCTGTTCTAGGCACCGAGGCTAGAGCTGTGACCGGAACAGACCGAGGCCGTGTTCTCAGGGAGCTGACTTTCCAGCAGAGGGG
>NW_027847607.1:0-262 GCF_054177405.1 Leptonychotes weddellii
ACAAAAATATAGTTATATTGTACATAATTTATACATAAATGAACATATATTGTAGACATATGCTTTTTTTTTTTTTAAAGATTTTATTTATTTACTTATTAGAGAGCAAGCGAGAGAGAAACAGCATGAGAGAGGAGAGGGTCAGAGGGAGAAGCAGGCTCCCCGCTGAGCCAGGAGCCCGATGTGGGACTCGATCCCAAGACCCTGGGATCATGACCTGAGCCGAAGGCAGTCGCTCAACCGACTGAGCCACCCAGGCGCC
>NW_027847608.1:0-262 GCF_054177405.1 Leptonychotes weddellii
ATCCTTCTCTGCCGCCGGCCAGCCTCAGGTGTGAGAACCTGGAGGGCGGGGGTTGGGGGGGGCTCCCCACAGCCCTAGCCCTGCAGCCCCCAGAGAGAGAAATAATGGGAAAACGCTGGAGAGGAGCCAGGTGCTGGGGGACACAGCTGGTCAAAGACACCCAGGGAGACAGCCAGCCATAGCAGAAAGGGCTGCAGCTCACGCCTTGGTTAGCCCAAGGTTAGGTATTCAAATGCTCATTCATTCATTCACTCATTCACTC
>NW_027847609.1:0-262 GCF_054177405.1 Leptonychotes weddellii
AAATCAGTTCCCCTTTCCTTTGTCTACAGTTGCTCAAAGGGTTTAATGTAATTTCAGAACCCACACTGATACACATCTGCTGCTCTGGTACCTCCTAACTCAAGGTTCCTTCTATCCTGGTGTATGTTTTGTAAATGGTCTGATGCTGCCGGTTATTTAAGACTATTCTCACAACCACCATCCCCACCATTCCCACCATCCCCACCATCCCCACCATAGCAGGAGCTTCACTTCATATAACCACTTCAAGGCCATTCTTCCT
>NW_027847610.1:0-262 GCF_054177405.1 Leptonychotes weddellii
GCTTGGAGGACTTGTACAAAAAGGATGGTTTTTACTGGAAGGAGGGCGGGCAAGGAAGTTACCGGCAAAAGTGAAGAAAGGATTGTTTCAGGCAAGGTCACCTTTCCTTTGGGGGAAGGGCAGGGGGCTTCGTCTTCCGCTGGGGGCTGGAGAAGGCCCGGGGGACAGAGGCCTCCTTGGTGCTGATCAGAAAGTGGCTGACCGACCAGGTAAGACTCACATTTTCGGGGGAGGTTGGAACGGCAGTCAGGTCAGGTATGAA
>NW_027847611.1:0-262 GCF_054177405.1 Leptonychotes weddellii
AGCATAATGCACATAAATACGCAGAATAAGTAAATACATAAAACTAGATAGTATATTTGAAGGAGACAAATGCCATGGAATTGGAAAACAAGAGTGTAAAGCAGGGAAGAGGAGGGGAGAAGTCTGACTGAAATTTTAAATAAAGTGGTTATAGTAGGCCCGATAGAGAAGATGACATCTGATCAAAAACTTGGGGAAGATGAATGAGCAAGCAGTGATAACATCTGCGGACAGAGCTTTCTCAGTAGAATGACCCTACAAC
>NW_027847612.1:0-262 GCF_054177405.1 Leptonychotes weddellii
AGTGTTCCCTCCTCCCAACTTTAAAGTAAATCTCCATATTCTGTGAACTTAATATTTACCTTACCTCTGTAAACATCATCTCTGCTTTGTTATGAATTCTAGTATTTAAATGTAAACAATACAGTTTTCTCAGTAATTGATAACGTGGCATGATCTTCCAAAGTCCTCTGTGCAGCAAAACTAGGCAGGAATAGAAATACATGGACAGACACCTTTCTATCTCACTTTTTTAATATAACTGTGCACACTTGGAAGGTTACCC
>NW_027847613.1:0-2090 GCF_054177405.1 Leptonychotes weddellii
AACATTGGGGTGCATATGGCCCTTCTATTCACTACGTCTGTGTCTTTGGGGTAAATACCCAAGAGTGTAATTGCTGAGGCATAGGCTCTATTTTTAATTTTCTGAGGCACCTCCACACTGTTTTCCAAAGTGACTGTACCAACTTGCATTTCCACCAACAGTGTAAGAGGGTTCCCCTTTCTCTACAACCTCTCCAACATTTGTTGTTTCTTGCCTTGTCAATTTTTCCATTCTAACTGGTGTAAGGTGTGGTTTTGATTTGAATTTCCCTGATGGCTAATGATGATGAACATTTTTTCATGAATCTGTTAGCTATTTGTATGTCTTCTTTGGAGAAGTGTCTGTTCATGTCTTCTGCCCATTGTTTTACTTGATTATTTGTTTTTTGGGTGTTGAGTTAGAAAAGAGAGCCCAAATATGGACCCTCAACTCTATGGTCAAATAATCTTCGACAAAGCAGGAATAAATATGTATTGGGAAAAAGACAGTCTCTTAAATAAACGGTGCTGGGAAAATTGGACAGCTATATACAGAAGAATGAAACTCGACCATTCTCTAACACCATACACAAAGATAAACTCAAAATGGATGAAAGACCTCCATGTGAGACAGGAATCCATCAAAATCCTAGAAGAGAACATAGGCAGTAACCTCTTTGACATCAGCCACAGCAACTTCTTTCAAGATATATCTCCACAGACTAGTGAAACAAAAGCAAAAATGAACTTTTGGGACTTCATCAAGATAAAAATCTTCTTCACAGCAAAGGAAACAGTCAACAGAACAAAGAGGCAACCCACAGAATGGGAGAAATATTTGCAAATGACACTACAGATAAAGGGCTGGTATCCAAGATCTGTACTGTAGTTTTGAAATAAAATGGCAGAGTTAACAGTGACCATATGGCTGGCAAAGCCATATTTACTATTTGGCCCTTTTAAGAAAGTTTATAATTCATTTTTATTTGAAAACCTTGTCATCTTCCACCTGAAAAATGAGCAAGTCATGGATGTTTGTAGTAATGTAGTATTTTTTCCTCCTTAATTTTCGTGATAATTTATGACGTTAGAAAGTTTACCATTTATCTTGGGACTATATTTGTGATAAATTTGAAGAGTAATCTCAATAGGCAAAAATATAAGCTAAATTTTGCAAACTGGGTAACCTAGACTGAAGAGTGAGGAAGGGAGAGATATAGAAACTCATCCATGTTACATTTAATAAGTAAAATGTTATCCTACGGTTAAAGATAAACACACTGAGACTTGGGAGGACATGTGACATAAAAATGCAAAATACCATACAGCTGATCAATTAGAGAGCCAGGATTCAGACCCAGGCCTAATGCCAAAGCTTGCATCTGACCATCCCCTCACCCCTGATGTCACACAACCTCCTATATCTAACACATATATGCAGGCAGCCCAGTACTTGTTGGTGCCAAGTAACTGTGGGTTTAGCTCCATGCAAACTATTCTAATTCCAATGAAAAATTGACATTTCAAACCTTAGTATAGCAGGGAATGAGAGGGAAGGGCAAGCTCTTGTGTGTTTTTCCAGAATTGCTGCGAACTAATGAGATGGGAATTCTGCCCTTTTGGAATAATTAGAATGTAATTTCTACTCCTCCCCCCATCCTTCTTTATTTTCCCAAGGAAAACAAGTGCCCTCCCAGCCCTTCCTAGTTTCTTGGTTTCAGATCAGCTCCTCTGCAGGAAGCACAAAAGCTTGCCCTGATTTCTTTCCCCAAAGGTGCCCTCCTGGGAAAAGCAGTATTTGTTCACCTGCTCTGGGTATGACTGAGGATGTTGGTTTAGTTGGGAGTAGGAAAGACCAGTAGTAGGTCAAGGTACATTTACTACTTTGCCAGCAATAAATACATTTTTTTTTCTGCATTTTTTTTTATTCTTATGTTAATCCCCATACATTACATCATTAGTTCTAGATGAAGTGTTCCATGATTCATTGTTTGTGCATAACACCCAGTGCTCCATGCAGAACGTGCCCTCCTCAATACCCACCACCAGGCCAACCCATCCTCCCACCCCCCTCCCCTCTAGAACCCTCAGTTTGTTTTTCAGAGTCCATCG
>NW_027847614.1:0-262 GCF_054177405.1 Leptonychotes weddellii
ATTCTGATTTGTGTTTTATACTGCCATTTTGAAATGTATGCTATCTCCACTTTTCTTCTATAGTTTATGAAAATAATACCCAAAACAATGAAATCAAATGCAATATGCACTTTCTTATTATTCAAAATGGTACTGGCCGCTATGATTAAATTAGGATAAGTCTGGGTGCTAATTAAGATAAGCTATAGCTATGGAAAATCTTGTCAAAATATTAAAAAGAAGCATATTAAGACAAAACAGATAGGTCTTGTGACAGAATATA
>NW_027847615.1:0-262 GCF_054177405.1 Leptonychotes weddellii
AATATTTCTTTTATAGAAATATAGGGCAAATGGGTACTCTAATAGATTACAATTTAGAATAACATCAACGTAAAGATCAACAGGAATCATCATTGTTCTCCAGGCACCAAATACTTCAAGTGGAATTTAAGTGGCATACTAGGGAGCATGGAACTGGCCAAAGAAGCCTGGAGTGGCATACTATGGCATAAATGTTACATTCAACCATTGGCAAACAGCCCCCCACTTACGATGGTTTGATTGAGGATTTTTTGACTTTATG
>NW_027847616.1:0-262 GCF_054177405.1 Leptonychotes weddellii
CGGAGGGGCGGGGCCGGGGCCACGGGGATCTCGCCACCACCCCCCAGCCCAACCCCCGGGCGCTACCCCAGGAAGGGGGACGGGACTGAGAGGACGCCCGCAGACCCCAGCCCCGGCGCGGAGACCGCCGCCCGTCACCCCGCCCGCGCCCCTCGGTCGTACGGAGGGGCGGGGCCGGGGCCACGGGGATCTCGCCACCCCCCCCAGCCCAACCCCCGGGCGCTACCCCAGGAAGGGGGACGGGACTGAGAGGACGCCCGCA
>NW_027847617.1:0-262 GCF_054177405.1 Leptonychotes weddellii
AGAGTCCGGGAGGCAGATCTACCCCGAGCCAGGCCCCAAGGTTTAGCACAGTGCCTGGTACCAAAAAAAAAAAAAAAAAGCCCCCAGTAATTTAGAAATGTTGATAGACAGCATGCGGGGAGGAGGAAAGTGAGACCCAGAGAGGAGAAGTGACTTGCCCAAGGTCACATGGTGAATTAGTCCCATTCATTCTTCTATCGATCCGCCCAGAAATCATTTGCTGAGCGCACACAGTGCACTCCACCCTGGATGAGCACGAGAG
>NW_027847618.1:0-262 GCF_054177405.1 Leptonychotes weddellii
AATCTAAAGTATAACATATGATCATATAGCTACCCTAGACATATAAATACTTATTCAGTGTTATTTTTTTTTTTTTTTAAAGATTTTTTATTTATTTATCTGAGAGAGAGAATGGGAGACAGAGAGCATGAGAGGGGGAGGATCAGAGGGAGAAGCAGACTCCCCGCTGAGCAGGGAGCCCGATGCGGGACTCGATCCCAGGACTCCAGGATCATGACCTGAGCTGAAGGCAGTCGCTTAACCAACTGAGCCACCCAGGCGC
>NW_027847619.1:0-262 GCF_054177405.1 Leptonychotes weddellii
AGGATCCAACAGTACATTAAAAAGATTTTCACCATGACCAAGTGGGATTTATCCCTGGTCTGAAAGTTTGGTTCAACATCCGCAAATCAATCAATGTGATACAATACATTAATAAAAGAAAGAACAAGAACCATATGATTCTCTCAATAGATGTAGAAAAAGCATTTGACAAAGTACAGCATCCTTTCTTGATCAAAACTCTTCAGAGTATAGGCACAGAGGGTACATACCTCAATATCATAAAAGTCATCTATGAAAAACC
>NW_027847620.1:0-262 GCF_054177405.1 Leptonychotes weddellii
AAAAGAATGAGTGAGATCTCTTATATATGGATATAAAGTGATATCATGTGCCCTCCAGCTTACGTATTTTATATTTTAAGTGAAAGGAAAAAAAGGCACGGAAATGTATCACAAACCACAGACTTATCAGTAAAGGAACAGGGTGGAGAAGAAGGGACAGAAGTATGATGCAGGGGCGCCTGCGTGGTGGCTCAGTCGTTAAGCGTCTGCCTTCGGCTCAGGTCATGATCCCAGGGTCCTGGGATCGAGCCCCCGCATCGGG
>NW_027847621.1:0-262 GCF_054177405.1 Leptonychotes weddellii
TGAATTTCCTCGGGAACACATTGAATTTCCACATTGCATTGTGTACTATTGCCATCTTATCAATAGTATGTCTTTTCATCACCATGGGGTCCTCAGATTTATTTAGGTTTCCCTTTCTTTCAGCAATGTTTTGTAATTTTCAGTGTACAAGCCTTGCACCTTGATTACATCTATTCCTGAGTATTTTATCAATGTTAATATTCCCTAAAATGGAATTGTTTTCTTAAATTATTTTTTGGATGATTCATGGCTAATGTATACA
>NW_027847622.1:0-262 GCF_054177405.1 Leptonychotes weddellii
AAGATCAAGAGTGGCACGCTCTTCTGACGGAGCCGGCCAGGTGTCCCAGAGCTGCCTTCTACGTTTCATCAGAGAAGAGGTTGTGGCAATTTTATTCTTTCGTTCCCCTCCTGTTAATTTGCTGCGTTCCCATCGTACATCCTCCACCTCGTTCTCTCAGGGGGACATCAGGGGTCACCTATGATACACCTGTATCCTAATACCTGTAGCCTGAGCACCTGGAAAGCTGTTTTCCTCACTGCACAGCCGAGGGGAACGGAGG
>NW_027847623.1:0-262 GCF_054177405.1 Leptonychotes weddellii
CATCCACGTCATTGCAAATGGCAAGATTTCAGGTTTTTTTGATGGCTGCATAATATTCCATTGTATATATATATACCACATCTTCTTTATCCATTCATCTGTTGATGGACATCTTGGCTCTTTCCATAGTTCGGCTATTGTGGTCATACTGGGTATTTGCCTTTTTTAGCTTCTAGAGGCTGCTGCATTCCTTGTCTGGAGCCATACCATTCTAATCTCTTCTCCTCTGCTTCCATGAACACATTGTCTTTTCTTTATTATC
>NW_027847624.1:0-2090 GCF_054177405.1 Leptonychotes weddellii
CATCTCAGATTCTGATAACTGAAATGCAGCTGCCATTTCTTGTCTAACTTCAGCTGTTTTCCTCTGAGTAATAATACCTTTTTTTTTTGATATAAGTGATTGGATTTAATACTTTCATCAGGACGGGCTCATTGAATATTCATATTCCGCTTATATTATGCAGCAACCACATGGGAAGTTGTAGGAAATTTCAAAGCAGAAGATAGTCACTCCAATGAGAAGACTGTGATGTGTGGGTGTTTGGAAGTTATAAATATGAGATTACACAAAGCAAATGCTATTTTTAATAACGATTTGTGCAAAATGGAACCAGGTGATTTAGAGCAGATGGTTAAAATCTTTACAAACCAGTTTTATTCAAAGAAAATTAAAGGTATTTAAAAGCCCTCATTTATTTTAGCTTTAAAGAGTTTTCTCGAAAATCAGAGATGAGTGTTTTTGGCGGAGAGGAGCTAAATAATACACTGAACATTTTGGAAGAATTATGCATTTTATTGCTCTCTTTTGCTTTTTCTCTCCCTGTGACCTTTCGTTTCTTTATCTTTCTGTTCTATCCTTTCTCTCCTGCTGTCTCTTTTTAGTATCTCTTGCATTGAGGCTTCCAGGGCCACATCCAAACTCACCTTTATGGTTACATTCTACCCTCTTCCCTATCAGGGAAAGTGCATCAGAATGAAATTGGCAAGATCTTTTGACAGCTTGTCTTTACTACTGTGTTGCCAGAAAAGGGAAAATGGCTATTTATACGGTCCATTTCCACAAGCTGCTGTTAAATTATGGGCCAAGTTTCCTTTAAAACAATGACTAATATTTCTTGATTGACTACCTGGCAAACTGTACTGGACTCATCCAAACTACGAATGAATGAGATTTCCCTAGATTTGGGTAGGATTCAATGGAGCTTTCACTTGGATATTTGGAAGTGGGTTTTTAATGTCAACTTTTGTTTATGCCAATTGCAGAGTGTGGGGCTCATGGTAATACATCATATAACTTTGCCATCTTTTATGTCAAAAATGGTCAAATATCAGCAATGTCATATTGTGCAACTGAATAGATACTCAATAAATATTTGTTGATTAGAATGGGAGAGACTATAGAGATCATTCTATAAAAGATTTGAGGTGGTGTCTAGGAAATGCAGACATACAGTAAACTAATAAATTACAAATCAATCCCATCAAAACCAAAGAAATTCTCAATTAACACAGGAGGTTTAAACAAGGAGGTACACAGGCACACATAAATGCACCAAAAGGTCCTCCATAACTGGATTGGGTTTGCTATGAACTTGGTAGTAAGCTTTTTGTACCAAATAATAATGATGATGATGACCAGAACAACCAACATTTATTTATCACCTATGTGCCTGGCTTGGTGCTAACTGCTTTATATACACTTTGCATTTATTCCCTGCCACAAACCTATGAAGGTAATTATTATCCCCATGTTATGGATGAAAAAGTTAAACGTTTTATTATCTTGGAGGAGAAAACAGTCTACTTTCTTGGAGATACACTAAATTGAAAAAAAAGTAAAAATCTTGACCATGTCATCAACATTACTTGAGTAAATGTAGCTAGTGTTTTGTAAGGATATTCTTTTAGTATCCCTTGCCCTTGGGCAAAGGTTCTCACGCATGGGAATCACCTGGGGACTTCCCCCCTCACCCAAAATTTGGACCCTAGGAGTGTGTGGTCTTTATGACAGCATTATTGGCATGGTCTAGGGGCTTATTAGAAATGCATGATCTCAAGCCTCACTCCTGAAGGCATCAGGACCTTAGTTTAACGAGATTCTCAGGTGATTTCTATGCATATTAAAGTGGAGAAATGTGGCTTTAAGTGCCGAATGTTTGAAAGCTAAAGAGACTCCCCAGGTGATCCGGATGAAGGTGATCAGTGGTAAGATCATACTTTATAAAACACTGCCCCAGGACATGATACCAAAATGCAATTCAGTGAAAGCACTACTGCAAGCAATTTGAGAAGCCAAGGGGTCACCGAGTCAAGACAACATAAGATATGCACGCACAACAGTTGCTGTTCTGTTGCTCTGGCTGGATCCAAGAATAAAACCGAGGCTATTGG
>NW_027847625.1:0-262 GCF_054177405.1 Leptonychotes weddellii
AAGTCATCCCCTCCTGAGTTAGGATGTCCCTAACCAAGCCAACCTCAGAGAGTGCAGAAATATGCCCATACCCCTGGGGCTGAAGGGAAGGTCAGTCCTCCCCCAAAGAGTAGGACCGAGAATGGACAAGAAGGAATGGGTTCCCAGAGAAAAATATGGGTGTAGTTTAAAAAGGCGAGATGGAGGAATGTTGACACGCGAGGCAATCAACAAGTCCTTCGAGGAGCCTAACTCTCTACCGTGATACTAAAATAGGATAATA
>NW_027847626.1:0-262 GCF_054177405.1 Leptonychotes weddellii
CATAAGAACAGAAAGGCCAGAAGAAAGAATCAGTGACACACCAAACAACAGAGAAGAAATAGATCTGGGGGGCTATTAAAAAAAATAACAACCTTATTATTCATGTCATTGGAATCCTAGAACATTTACAAAGAGACCTTATCCTGGGTCATAAAACAAACATTCACAAATTTAAAAGAATTGAAATAATGGAGAGCATATTCTCCCATCACAGCAAATTCAGTTTAGAAACCAGTAATAGAAAAAAGGAAAACCTCCAAAC
>NW_027847627.1:0-262 GCF_054177405.1 Leptonychotes weddellii
GATGGAACTTTGGCTCATGATAATAGCAAACTCTAGAACATATTTGAGAGCGTTGGTGTTTTCTTTCTTTTTTTTTTTTTTAAAGATTTTATTTATTTATTTGACAGAGAGAGACACAGCGAGAGAGGGAACACAAGCAGGGGGAGTGGGAGAGGGAGAAGCAGGCTCCCCGCAGAGCAGGGAGCCCGATGCGGGACTCAATCCCAGGACCCTGGGATCATGACCTGAGCTGAAGGCAGTCGCTTAACCAACTGAGCCACCC
>NW_027847628.1:0-262 GCF_054177405.1 Leptonychotes weddellii
AGAAATGGCTTCACACAACGTGCAAGGAGGAAGCTGCGGGAACAAGAGTACGGAAATATTCTACAGTGTGTGTCTCTATGCGGCTGCTCTCAGCACCTGTCTAGTGTGACTGTGAAGAATTTATGAACTCTACCAAGCTGGGTTTGCAAGCAGGAATTCCGCAAGTCCCCAGTTACTGCTCCAGGCATAGGACCCCCAGTAAAGCTCCATGAAGACACAGAAGGGGGCGGAGAATGATGAGAAACAGCCAGCCAAGAACCAA
>NW_027847629.1:0-262 GCF_054177405.1 Leptonychotes weddellii
AAATAACAAAACCAAAAGGGCTCCCCGTCGCCAACTGTCTCCTTAGAGCTGTGAGGATGAACAGGCACCAGCTGGCGTCTAGAGCCAGGCTCCCTGAAGCTGAACGCCCCCAGGCAACTGTTGTGTGACCCAGAAAGGGCAGCCACTGCAGTGTGGCTCACAGCCCTGCAGGTGCCAGGGGAACCAGGGGAAGCAGTGAAAAGGCCCCACCCGGGAGCGTCCGGGTGGCTCAGTCGGTTCAGCGTCTGCCTTCAGCTTGGGT
>NW_027847630.1:0-262 GCF_054177405.1 Leptonychotes weddellii
GGAGGCTCTGGGCACACACGCCATGCCCTCCTGCGGCCCCGCGGCCGACAGCGTTCACCACCTGCCCGACTCCTCCCCGGCCGGCCAGACTCAGGCCAGACTCCTGCCCACGGAGCCCACCCACGGCACCGGCCATCGGTCAGCGCGGGCGCGGGGACGAAGCCTGCTTCCTGCAGTTAGTGCGAACGCCGTGCTCCCTACACACAGGTGGAACCCCAGGCAGAGGGGAGCTGCCGCAGGGGAGCGCGCCGAAGCCAGGGTA
>NW_027847631.1:0-262 GCF_054177405.1 Leptonychotes weddellii
CATAGATCAATGGAACAGAATAGAGAGCCCAGAAATGGACCCTCAACTTTATGGTCACCTAACCTTCGACAAAGCAGGAAAGAATGTCCAATGGAAAAAAGACAGTCTCTTCAACAAATGGTGTTGGGAAAATTGGACAGCCACATGCAGAAAAATGAAACTGGACCATTTCCTTAACACCACACACAAAAATAGACTCCAAATGGTTGAAAGACCTAAATGTGAGACAGGAGTCCATCAAAATCCTAAAGGAGAACACAGG
>NW_027847632.1:0-262 GCF_054177405.1 Leptonychotes weddellii
CTCCTCATGAAGGGTTGTTAGGGCCATAACACCCACCTACTGAGTGCCACCGCATTCATAAAGTATGGGCAAGAATTTGAACTTCTTACAACCAGTGACAATGCCGAGTCTCACTCGGTTTCCTGACAGAAAATCTGCGTAAACGTTAGTAATGTGTGGTCATGGCAGCTTTCCACTCTACAGGAAGACTGGTAATCAGTTAGTTAATAGTACACAGACAATGCTTCCAGTTCTGACGGCTTTTTGGTAAATGAAAGAAATA
>NW_027847633.1:0-262 GCF_054177405.1 Leptonychotes weddellii
AGCAGTGAGAAGGCCCCACCCGGGAGCGTCCGGGTGGCTCAGTCGGTTCAGCGTCTGCCTTCGGCTTGGGTCATGATCCGGGGTCCTGAGATGGAGCCCCACGTTGGGCTCCCTGCTTAGCAGGGAGTCTGCTGCTTCCTCTCTCTTTGCCCCTCCTAGAGAGCCTCTTGTGCTCTCTAATAAATAAAACCTTTAAATTAAAAAAAAAAAAAAAGGAAGGTGGCCCCACCTGCCTCACCCACGTAAACAGTTTAGGCCATTC
>NW_027847634.1:0-262 GCF_054177405.1 Leptonychotes weddellii
GTGGAGTTGCCAAGGGGAGACTGAATGGGGAGAGTGTGAGAGGTAAAGGGCATGAGGTTACCTTTTTTTTTATTCTTTATTTAAATTCAATTTAATTACCATATACAGTACTATTAGTTTCAGGGGTAGAGTTTAGAGATTCATCACTTGCATATAACACCCAGTGCTCATTACATCACGTGCCCTAATGCCCATAACCCAATTATCCCTTCCCCTCACCCAGCTCCCCTCCAGCAATCCTCAGTTTGTTTCCTAGAGTTCA
>NW_027847635.1:0-2090 GCF_054177405.1 Leptonychotes weddellii
TATTTACCCAAAGAAAAAGGAAACACTAATACAGAAAGATATATGAATCCCTCTGTTTATTGCATCATTATTTACAATAACCAAGATATGGAAGAAACATAAGTGACCATCAATAAATGAATGGGGGAAGAGATACGATGGCAGAGAAGTAGGGGGAACCTGGGCTTTCCTAGTCCCTCAAACACACTTTTATTGAGGTCAGATCACTTGGAACACCCAGGAAAGAGATCTGGGGACTGGGAGAAGGATCTCCAGAGTTGAAGGGAGACAGTGTGGCAGGTGCAAGGAGTATGGAAGTAAATTGAGGGAAAGAAAACCTGCAGTGCCATGGAAGGGAAGGAACACTTTCCACAGAGAGAGAAAGGGAGAGAAAGAGAGAGGCATTGAGAGAGGGTGGCATCAGGTTCACACAAGACAAAAACCTCTACAGACCACAGACTGGGGAGCAAGGGTTCTGAGTGTCTAAGGTTTGTTTTGCTTGGTTTTGTTTTTTATTGCAAACAGCCTGTAGAGCTCAAACTCTTGGGTTTTGGAAGTGCATGTCTTTTGCCAGAGTGGAGCTGTAGCTTGCACTCCTGGGGAGAAGGAGGCCACTGGCCTGATAGCACACAAAGTGGTGAGGGGATCTCCTGGGTCACACTGGGGGAGAACGTTGTCTTCCTGGAGTACATTTGGAAGAGGGTATAGTGCCTCTCCAAGGGCAAAGGACCCTGCAGGCACCAGCAAAGGGTCTTTCATGGGCAGGGGACAGAGGTATGTGCAGAAGGTCGATAACTGAGTTACTGCTTTTCAAAGTGTCACACCATAGATTTTTGCACACTGCGTAGATATGGGACTGTTTTCCTGGGACAAAGGACAACAGGTACAGCAGGGAGAGGCTCTTCTTTAGAGGAGAAGAGTGGGTCCCTGCGGTGCCAGCTACTTTAAGACTTGGAGTTTTGAATCCCAGCAGCGAGCCAAAGATAAAACACAGGAGAGCTGTGGTGCCGAGCATGCTGATGGCTCTTAGTATTCTGTGAAGGCTTCTTGAACAGTATCGGGCTGTGAGATCCCCTGTCTGGGGAGGAGAGTGTAGGGTGGAGACATTTTCCCCCTCACCACCAACACAGTCAGACTTCAGAGAACAACACAGTGGCCCCCAGTTGAGGGGGGAACTGATGACACCAAACCCCGAAAACCTGTGCCTGGAAAGTGCATACTTACTGGGATAGGTCTGACTAAACTAGCAGTGGGTGTCTCCCCCAGAAGAAAGCACAGGCAGCACCCTGCATGCACCGAGTCTAAAGATCATAGAGTGCTTCAAAACATCACATGCAGTTCTGCTGGGAAAAGAACCAGGCTTTACATTCTTTTTTAATTTATTTTCTTTTCTTTGGAATCAGGATTATAAGTTTTTCCTTTGCTAGCTTTTTCTTTTTGGAATTCCCTTTTCTTTTTACTTTGGATCAAGCCTCATTTTATCTTATTTTTTTTCTCCTTTCTTTTTCTTTGGAATCAGGTTTATAATTTGTTGATTGTCCACTAGTTTTTGTTCTTGCTATTGTTCCTTTTCCCTTCTTTTTCTTTTTTTAAATAAGGCATTTTTCTCCTCACCCCCCCTTTTTTCCAGGCTTATTTTAACAACAACAACAACAACAATAAATCAAAGCACATTTAGGTAAAGGTCGAAACACTCCCCCTGTAAGCAAGGAGGAGCACATTAGAGGAGTGACCAGTGGGAAAAAGCAGCCAAAATAGAACAGCAAAATGCACACAGCATACACCAGAAACATCCTGAAGTGCCAGGCCCTGGACAGTGTATGAGCCTGTCTTAATATAGTATTACTCTCAGAAGCAGGAAACATAATAAGCTTTCAAAATATGCAAAAGACAGAAACTTAGCTAAAATGAGAAGAGGGAGGAATTATCCCCAAAAAGAAAGTTCAGGAAGATATCACAGCCAGGGACTTGCTCAAAGCAGATATAAGCAATATATCCCAAACAAGAATTCAGAACAACAGTCATAAGACTACTACTTGGACTTGAATAAAGCATAGAAGGCAGCAGATAAACCCTTGCTGCAGAGATAAAATACCTAAAAATTAGTCAGG
>NW_027847636.1:0-262 GCF_054177405.1 Leptonychotes weddellii
CAGAGCTTTCTTTACAGAATAGTCAGGTCTGGCCCACGGGCATAGAGGCCCTGCTTGGAGCCGCACCAGCCACGAGAAGATCCTCGAAGGAAATGTTCTCCGCGGGCGCTGCCTGGTGCAGGAACCCCCAGCCGCTCAGGCCCTGAGCACTGGAAACGTGGCCCGTGTGACTAAAGAACTAAATTTTACGTTTAAGTTATGTTAATTTAACGGTAAATGACCAACGCGGCTACCCCGAGGGAGGCTCCGAGGCTTCACTTAC
>NW_027847637.1:0-262 GCF_054177405.1 Leptonychotes weddellii
CAGACTCTGCATTGAGTGTGGAGCCCAACACGGGGCTCGATCCTACGACCCTGATATCATAGCCTGAGCCAAAACCAAGACTCAGAAGCTTAACCGACTTTGCCACCCAGGCGCCCTCATGAGTTATTTTTTTAATACCTTAAAATAACTGGAGAATATAGAAAGTGTTTATATAATCATGAGTCATAAAGGTTTTTCAAAGGAGAGTACCTAAAGCAAAAATCATAAAAGGGGGCACCTGGCTGGCTCAGTAGGTAGAGCA
>NW_027847638.1:0-262 GCF_054177405.1 Leptonychotes weddellii
GTGACTCTCAAGGGACCCTTTTGGTTGTCACCATCGGGGCAGGGGGGCTGGCATCCAGTGGGCGGAGGGCACGGATGCAGCCGCACAGCCTGCACACACAGGGGGTCCCCACCACGAAGGGTGACCCAGCCCGACACGTTCTTGTGCTGAGGCTGAGAAGCCCTGCCCTCGACCATGAACTCTGGAGGGAAAGGGTCATATCTTCCTTCCTGGCAGCTTCTCTTGGCTCATAACAGACAAAGAGCTAATAACTGCAGGTGAA
>NW_027847639.1:0-262 GCF_054177405.1 Leptonychotes weddellii
AACATAGGAATTTTATGTATTAGAATAAAATGCAGCAATTAAACGAGTGAACACAGGGGCATCTGGGTGCTCAGTCAGTCAAGTATCTGACTGTTGATTTTGGCTCAGGTCATGATCTCAGGGTCTTGAGATTGAGCCCTGTGTCAGGCTTAACACACCAAGTTTGCTTGTCTATCTCCCTCTGTTCTTCTCCTCCAAGGGTGCACTCTCTCTCTCTCTCTCAAATAAATAAATAAATAAATAATAAAATCTTTAAAGATAA
>NW_027847640.1:0-262 GCF_054177405.1 Leptonychotes weddellii
CCCTCTCCTCCTTTCCTCCCATCCCAGGCCACTCAGCAGGTAGCGCTGGGTTTGTTTTTCTCCAAAGGGTCTTCCTTACCCCTGACCTCCCTCCTCACTTCCACCACCCTAGACTAGGCGCTCCTCACCTCATTCTGCTTCAGCGTGAGGCCCCCGAGGGCGCCAGGGGGCCCTATCTCCAGGCTTCACGCATCCATCCTGTGTGCCACCACCAGAATAGTCCCTTTCCCGTAACGCTTAGTCCATATTGACAAGGCAGTTA
>NW_027847641.1:0-262 GCF_054177405.1 Leptonychotes weddellii
GCCTCCCTGACCCCCAATTCTTTATCCCCATTGTCCTACCCAATTTTCTTTATTGCTTCTACTCCTAACTGGAAGTAGACCATTTATGTATTGGTTTATAGGAATATGATCTATTATCCGCACCCTGAATGCTAGCTCTACGAGGGCAAGATTTTGCCAGGATTTCTCTGGAGCTTAGGAAAGCAGAGGCACATTGTAGATGCTCAATATATGCTGGTTGAAGGGACGTCCAAGGTACTGTGGGGATTACATGAGTTCATTA
>NW_027847642.1:0-262 GCF_054177405.1 Leptonychotes weddellii
GAGAAATATTGTATGCCTGTAAACAAAATTTACTCAGAGTAAGATGCTAAGAATTACATTGTTTTGTCTGATCTTTTCTATGTGCAGTGTGAAATGAAGTATGGTGGGTTGTTTTAATTTCACTAATAAATATGTCACACTGGATTTAAAAACTGTGCATAACATGAATGATAAATATGTTATTATTGGGAAATGACTGGACCTAGATATTATAGTCTAGGTAGAACCATGTGACTCATTAACTTTTCTTTATAAGTTCATA
>NW_027847643.1:0-262 GCF_054177405.1 Leptonychotes weddellii
GGAGGGTCAGAGGGAGAAGCAGACTCCCCGCTGAGCAGGGAGCCTGATGCGGGACTCGATCCTGGGACTCCGGGATCATGACCTGAGCCAAAGGCAGTCACTTAACCAATTGAGCCACCCAGGCACCCTGTATGTTGATATTTAATAGGATATATCATACGAACTTGTTCTTCCTCTTCAATAATGCCTTCTTTATTTTGGCCCATTGCAATGCATATATATTTTGGAATAAGCTGAATTTGTAGTTTTTTCTCTAAAGAAC
>NW_027847644.1:0-262 GCF_054177405.1 Leptonychotes weddellii
TACATCTAAAACTAATGATGTAATGTATGGGGATTAACATAAGAATAAAAAAATAAAAAGATAAAAAAAAAAAAGAAATTCAAATCATACAATATTCTTAGTAGCCTTAACAGAATTTAAGGAAATAGGAGAAGCTGAATTAAGTGATTAAAAAAATGTCAGGCGCTAACTTGCTTGGAAAGTCTGCCTTGAGTTCTGTACTGGGTTAATTAGCCCTGTCTGTGTTCCCTCTGAGCCCCAACAGTGCTCAGAAATGTTGCTA
>NW_027847645.1:0-13332 GCF_054177405.1 Leptonychotes weddellii
GAACAAGGGGAGTATTATAGTACTGTGTTTGGGGATGAATCAGAAATGGTTGAACTTATAATAAAGCTATCCAGAAATTGAGCTGGGCTTTTATCTTTTATCTAACGTTCCTCCCATGAATTTATTATCACAAACAGAACAGATGAGGTGGTAAATTTATGAACACTTTACCTGTGCCGGTTCACAAAAATGGAAGAAAAAGCTAACGGAGTCCCAGTTAATCAGTGTCCACAGTAATCACAAACACAAAAACAGGACCATAGGACATCCTTCGTACATACCACTCATACATACAAAGTGATGGAAGTTCATTTACTGCCATCTTCTCAAAACACTCTCCAATTCTGTCTCCCAAAGTAGAGTCCACAACCACTTGTTGCTCTGTTTGAAATGATATTTACTTTCTCACATATGAGTTGCATGAGGGAGTGTTCCTTTAATTGGGACAACAAGACGTGATGCTATGCAGTCCTTTCTTGGCTGACACATATTCCCGACATAATTAGATGTCTGTGTCTTTGGGAGGGGTCACCTGTGTAATTGCAGGTGTAGTTCATTTACAGCTTTCAAATTATTTCTTGTGTTTTGTATATCTTTGAGTGACTACTTGATTACTTTTTGTCTGTACCAATGAAGACATTGACAAATGCGTCTCATCATATATCTTTATGAAACCTTTACTGCAAATCATGAAATCTATTCTACTGCAGTATAGTTCTTTCCTAATTAATTGTACTATCAAAATAAAAATACAGGGAAAAAAACCCCTAGGTTTTATGTTAGGAAATACTTTTATTCAATCTTAGTAAGCTCATTTTCTTTATGACTTTTGGTACTGTATTGATAAAGATGAAAAAAATAAAGTGTGTTATTCATATGTCATATGAAATTCTTGTTAAAACCAGATCTCTTAAAATAACATCAATTTGGTGAAGAAAATGCAATCTCATTAAAATGATGAAAGTAAAACAACTGTAATCTGTATAAAAATCTTTATCCTGACACTAGTGCTTAACATACATACACTGAGAGATTTTGTGTATATATGTATAATTTTTGTGATTATGTGTAAAACCCTGTCTGGATGAGTTTGATTTTCTAAATAATAGAGTACAGTCAGTAAGGTTTATCCTTAAGTAAGCTTCATCTGAGACCAAGTATTTGAAAGCTTATCAATAACCTGGTAAGGCCAGGATTGCATACATCAGAATGTTCATTTTATCTTCCAGAATCCTCTCTTCATTTAGGTCAGTGATTATCAAATTGCAGGCATTTACATACTTTCAAAACTTTTTCTATATACAGTTTGAATAGGTACTGTTAGTTTACTTAATGTTGTTCTTTAAAGCCATCTTAAATCAAACCACGTTTCTTCCCAATTTGTCCTAAACATTAGGATCAAGTTAATGATAACCTCTTCTATATTTTTCTGTGTACAAATAACATTAATATGTAACTATTAAAGTAACATATAATTATTAAAATTAAAAAAAATCAAAAGCAACTAACTCAGCCTAATTAATCTGTGAAACAAATAAAGGCTTACTTCTCTTTAAAAAAATTAAAAGGATTCATCCATGTACTAGGTAAAATCACTTCATGTACCACTGAGAAAATGTATGTGTTTTAGGAAATGTAGTGAGTGATCATGAATTCTTTTAGTTTCAGTACACATGATATTAGAATGATAGATCAGCAGTTATATGTAGTTAGCCTCTTAGGAAAACATCAAATGGTTCCTTTTAACTGAAACACATTTAATAATTTAATTAGTTCTGGAAAATGCCCTAGGATATAAGATCACATCATTATGTGACGCTGAAACCAAAGAAGCACATCCAATAAAGATGTTTTCCACATTAGGAATGCAAACAACATTAATGAGGTAGGCAGAACACAAAAGAGACAACCTCATAAAATCTAGATATCATTTCAGATCTAACACAGTTTGTTCAGGCTCTATATTTGACATCCAAGGACATGGAGTGTAGAATATACAGGATAAATTGGCATCTAACAAGTGTGACTTTCTATTAGAAGCACAGTCACCAAATACATACAGAGAAAGAGGGAGAATCAATAAATATCTTCACTCTGCACATAGACTTGAGTAACAAAAGTATATCATCCCATAGTCTCCAGAACTAGATATTTCTAGGGATTATAGTATATGAAGTAATATTCAATGGCTTGAGAAGATGGGAGTCATTTGAAGGCTTCTAAAAGTTTTTTTAAGGGTCATTTGCCAAGTTTAATACATCAATAACCAATTTCAAAAATTCTAACGAAAACAATATTGATTTTCTAAGTGCTCTATTATCAATTTATGCTAGTAGAAATAAAATTCAATAAAAAAATCCTCCGAGGGAAATAATCTTTTAAATTTCCAATAATCAGTATATATCTTCAAGAGAGCCCAAATCTTGAAATTTTTCAAAAGATCAAGCAAATAATGTTAAAGAGGTTTATAAATGTAGCCACTGACACGTCATTCTAGTCTATTCACTGTATTAATTTGTTTGAAATTTGAAATGGGCTTTTATTTTTTTAAATGTCAAGAAATCAAAGAGATGCTCACAGGAACATTTCAAATTTGTGAAAAATTAGATGTATCAACAGAAGCAAAAATGTTCAAATAAACAGAAACCTCTGCATACAGCAAATGATGCATCCATTGCATTGAGGATCATTCCATGCCAAACAACAGAGACCTGAGACTTTTCCGATCAAGATTGTTTTAAGAATACAACTCCAAGCTTCTATTTTAGAGAGGTAAATATGATGGATGCACATTGCATTTTGAGTTATCCAGATTTGAAAGGGTTAAAGAAAATCACTAATGGAGTTGTACAAGGAAATACAGTTAAGAGTCTAGATGCTTACTGCCCCATGATTTAGAACTGTCAGCCACATAGTCTTCAGACTCCAGTGTGATAGAAAATTAAAAATTATTATGGGGCGCCTGGGTGACTCAGTCAGTTAAGGGTCTGCCTGTCAGGTCATGATCCTGGGGTCCTGGGGTCCTGGGATCCCACCCAGAGTCATGCTCCCTGCTCAGGGTGGGGAGGGCCTGCTTCTCCCTCTCCCTCTGATGCTCCCCTGCTTGTGCTCTCTCTCTATCTCTCTCTCTCTCTCTCAAATAAATAAATAAATAACATCTTTTTTAAAAAAGAAAGAAAATTAAAAATTATCAATCATCTCAGGTCATCCCAACTGCTCAAATAAGCATCTGTTATTTCTTGTTTTGTATGCTGAAGTTTAATACTAGAAAATGTATTATAAATTCTAGCACATAATATTCTTTTCATTTGCTGGGGGACAGGAGATGGTCAGAAAAAAAGTAAGGTCTGGTGACTTTTGGAGCTCTTAACTGTAATATTAGGAAAAAGGCTTAGTCATTGTTCTCCTCAAAACTCATATATATGTCTTTGCTCTCAAGAAACTCACTGAACTCTCTGACTATAAAATATACATAATAAATAAATAGAAAATTTTAGGAAACTATTATGAAGGGGTATCTAACTTCTATATAGGACTGTCTATATATTACAAAAATTAGATAAGTCAAAATTAATGATTAAAAGTCAACAGGTTCCCCACAGCTGAACAGGAAGCCCACTTCTCCCTCTCCTTCTACTACTCCCTCTGCTTGTGCTCTGTCAAATAAATAAATAAAATCTTTAAAAAAAAAGTCAACAGGAAAAGTAAGCAAGAGTTTTGTTTTTTCTTAAAGATTTTTTTTTTTATTTGACAGAGAGAGACAGAGCGAGAGAGGGAACACAAGCAGGGGGAGTGGGAGAGAGAGAAGCAGGCTTCCTGCAGAGCAGGAAGCTCGATGCAGGGCTGGATCCCAGGACCCTGGGATCATGACCTGAGCCAAAGGCAGGCACTTAACGACTGAGCCACCCAGGTGCACCAAGCAAGAGTTTTTTTGCATATATTTCTAAGACCATGACAAACTAACTTTACTTGTATTTGCATGCATTTATATTAACTACGTTAAGACAATTGATAAAAACTGTTATACATTCACAAAGACTTTTACAGTAATTGTACTTCACTCAAAAAGTAAAAGTAATAAATCAGGAATTTATGTAAGGAATGCTTTAGAAAACTAAAGACTAGGTAAAAGACCCAGAGTAGCCAACACAATATTGAAAAAGAATAAAGCCAAAGGATGTCACACTACCCAATTTCAAGAGGTACTGTAAAGCTACAATAATCAGAACTGTATGGTATTTGTGAAAGAATAGACAAATGACCGATGGAACAGAATAGAGTCCAGAAACAGACCCACATAAATCATAGTCAATTGTTCTTTGACAAAGAACAAGAGAAATACAATGGAGCAAAGACAGTCTCTCCAAAAAATGGTGCTAGAACAACTGAACATCCACATAGGAAAAAAAAAAAAAGAAGAATCTCTACAGACCTTACATCCTTCACAAAAATTAACTCAAAATGCATCAAAAACCCAAAAGTAAAATCCAAAACTATAAAATTATAAAATACCTAGAAGATACAATAGGAAAAATCCTAGATGACCTTGGATATGGTGATGACCTTTTAGATACAACACCAAAGGAATGATCCATGAAATAAATAATTGATATGCTGGATTGTTTAGAATTAAAAACTCTGTTTTGTGAAAGACAATGTCAAGAGAACGAGAAGACAAGGTACAGACTGGGAGAAAATGTTTACAAAAGACACAGCTGATAAAGGACGTTATCCAAAATATACAAAAACTCTTAACACTCAATAAGTAAGAAAACAAACATGATTTTAAAATGGGCCAAACAACTGAACAGATGCCTCACCAAAGAAATTAGACAGATGACAAGTAAGCATAGGAAAGATGCTCCACAGGGTGCCTGGGTGGCTCAGTCGTTAAGCGTCTGCCTTCGGCTCAGGTCATGATCCCAGGGTCCTGGGATCGAGTCCCGCATCGGGCTCCCTGCTCCGCGGGAAGCCTGCTTCTCCCTCTCCCACTCCCCCACTTGTGTCCCCTCTCTCTCTGTCTCTGTCGCTGTCAAATAAATAAATAAAATCTTATAAAAAAAAAAAAGAAAGATGCTCCACATCTGTGCCATCTGGGAAATGCAAATTAAAACAACAGTAAGATAATAGCCAAAACCCACAACACTGACAACACCAAAAGCTGACAAGGATGTAGAGCAACAGAAACTTTCATTCATTGCTGGAGGAAATGCAAAATGGCACAGCCACTTTGGAAAACAGTTCGGCGGTTTCACCCAAACTAAACATACTCTTACCATATGATCCAGCAAACTCGTTGGTATTTGGCCAAAGAATTGGAAACATGTTCACACAAAAACCTGCACATGGATGTTTATAGCAGCTTTATTTACAATTGCCAAAACTTTAAAGCGATCAAATGTACTTCAGTAGACAAATGGATAAATACACTGTGGCAGATCCAAACAATGAAATATCATTCAACACTAGAAGGAAATGAGCTATCAAGCCATGAAAAAATGTGGAGGAAACTTAAATGCATATTACTAAAAGAAGCCAATCTGGAAAGACTACATACTGTATAATTCCAGCTATAGGACATTATGGAAAAGGCAAAACTGTAGAGACAGTAAAAAGATCAATGGTTGCAGAGAATGGGCTTGGGGGAAATGTGAACAGGTAAACAGAGGATCTTTAGGGCGTGGTAGTTAAAGTGCTCTGTATGATACTATAATGACGGATAAATGTCATTATACATTTATTCAACCCCATAGAATGCATAATACCAAGAGTGAACTGTAATGCAAATGGTGGACTTTGGGTGACTGTGATATGTTGACATAGGTTCATTAATAATAACCAAGGTACCACTCTAAGGGGGGGATGCTGGTAATGGAGGAGGCTATGCATGTGTGGGAGCAGGGGGAGTATAGGAAGTTTCCCTTTCAGTATCTTTCTCTTAATTTTGCCATGAACCTAAAATTGCTCTAAAAAATAAATTATTAAATAAATAAATAAATAAATAAAGGATTATTTCATTGTTTTCTCCATCTTGATTTGAGTGTTTATTTTCCACATACAATTGCTTAGCTAAAACATCAAGAGATCTCTATTTGAATACACAAGACAAACATAAAATTAGATTCAACTGGGAACTGAAGTTACAATTTTCCCTTAGACTTTTCAATCCATAATTTTTGAATCCAAAATAATCAGAACAAATCTACATTTAATGCCATTTCCCTATGATTTTAATCATCTCAGTATGATGGAAGATGGAATAATGTTTAACTCTATCATTAATTAATAGTGTTTTCTTTCAAATTCTTTATTCAAAATTATTCAGAAACTTTTAACTTGAAAGTAGTAGGTAGTTGAGTACTAAGCCTTCTTAAAAGTTAATCTTTTATACTTTCATTACCCAATCTATAATTTTTTACAATGAGAAACAAAGATGATAATTTGTTTTTAATATGGTCATCCTACTTGTAGTAATTATTAATTTTCTGCTTCAGAACTAAATTTAATTCTGTCATTGCTAAAATATCATGATAATTCTAGTGTGTTTATAATCACATAATTATAGGATTCCAAAGTGGGAAGACGGCTTCAGAATTATCCAAACGAACTTCTACCTTTTCTAGATAAAGAGATCAAAACAAAATGTATTTTTAAGAGCCAATAAGTCATATTTAAATATCTTTTTGCTTTGGTTTTTGGTTTCTGTGTATCTTATCCATGTTCCCTAAAAGCTCAGGTATTCAGGAAGCTATTTGCTCTTGCTGTTGAAATGATTCTTATCTCCTTTCTTGAGGAAATGAGCCTATAGATTAATATGCTTCTCTTATAGGTCCTTCCTAAAGCCTGGTGCAATTATAAAAGAGTCTACGATTCCTCTTTATCCCAAGGAAAATATTTTTTTTGAGATAAAATTTTAAATAACGAGAATTCTTGAAGGGAGAGAAAAATATGTGGAAAAAGAAAGAGAAGAAGAGAGAAAAGAAAGAGAAGGAAGAAAATAAGAAAAAGGTGGAAGGGTAGAAGAATCCATCACTTAAGTGTTAGTCTTTTCTCAAGAAAACAGCATGGTTTGAATCCAGCTATAAGAAGCTGGAAGTCTCCACTCAACAAGTAAAAAGCTAAACAAAATAAAAATTCAACAGCTCCTCTCAGATCCTTAAGAGAAGTGAGGTCACAAGACAAACCACTGCCTCCCCACCCCCAAATAGAGGAGACACAAGGGTATACAGAGAATCACAGCTTAAGAAAACAGAAACGCAATGATTGAAACCTTGAAGGGAACCAGTGGGGGTAAGGAAACCTGGACTACAGTTGACAAATTGCTGGAAGCTCAGTGTGGGCAAGTTTGAGAGATAAAACTCCAGGGAGTAGTCTGGGCCCCACACTTGTGAGAGTTTTACCTTCTGGAATTTACCAGGTTCCAACAGTAAATACTGGAGAAAAATCCCTCATGTTTCTTTTAGTGGGAAGGGAAAGGGAGCCATTTTGAAATACTCCTGAGTACTCTGTCCTTGCAAAGTCCTGCCTGAAATGAGTTAACTGGAGCCTAACCTGCTGGAGGTTTATTATAACCTAACTGACCTGAAGGAAGGGAAATACTCAACTCCAACCCACACTGGCCATCCTGTCTCACATAAGAGGGTGTGGCAGGGGGGATGGTGAGGGAGGGTGAGAAGTACTGATGAAGTTCAAGTCTAGAGGCAGAGGCTCTAAAAGATTTAGATCTAAGAATATACTGTGCTTCCCCACTCTGACACCTTACCGAAAATTTGCTAAAGGCTTGTTTACACTAGTTCAGTTTACCCAGTACATCATGCCTAGTTGTCAAGAAAAAAAGATAAATAAAAGATACACTAAAGGCAAAAACACAAACAAACAAACAAAAAAACGCAGTTTGAAGATACAGGGAATACATCAGAACCAGACTCAGATATGACAGGAAAATTGAAACTATCAGACCTGGAATTTAAAACAATAATGATTAATATGCTAAGGTATCTAATGGATAAAGTAAACTATGTAAAAACAGGCAAGGTAAGCAGAGAGATGGAAATTCTAGAAAGAATAAAAAAGAAATGCTAGAGATCAAAAACACTGTAATGGAAATATAAAATACCTTTGATGGACTTGTTAGTACACTTCATGTGGCTGAAGAAAGAATCTCTGAGCTTGAAGATATCCCAATAGGAACCTCCAAAACTGGAAATCAAACTGAAAAAAAAAAAGAGAAAAAAAAACACCTCAGTATCTAGGAACTGTGGGACAACTACATACACACAATTGAAACACGAGAAGGAGAAGAGAAAAAAGGAACAGATAATTTTTTGTGTGTTGCTTTTGTTTGTTTTGTTTAAAGATTTAGGAGCACCTGGTTAGCTCAGTCCATTGAACATCCTCTTTGATTCCACTCAGGCCATGATCTCAGGGTTGAGATCTGCTTGAGATTCCCTCTCACCCTCTCCCCCCAGTCTCTCTCTCTCTCACTTTCTCAAATAAATAAACCTTAAGAATAATTTATTTTTAGACAAGTTTTAGGTTTACAACAAAATTGAGAGCAAGGTATAATGACATCCCATATACACCCTGACCCCAGGAGAAGAATCTCCTCCATTATCAACATCACTCATTTGAATAGTACATTTTTACCAAGGACGGACCTACACTGACACATCATAATTGTTCAAAGTTCATAGTTTATAGTACAGTTCACTCTTGGTGTTGTACATTCTATAAGCTTGGACAAACATATGATGAGCATCCATCCATCATTATTAAATCATATAGAGAATTTTTACTGTGTTAAAAATTTTCTGTGTTCTGACTGTTCATACCCATCTACTCCCCTCTCCAAGAAGGCAACCACTGATCTTTTTCTCTATATAGTTTTGCCTTTCCAGAATGTAACATAGTTAGAATCATATAGTATGCAGCCTTTTCAGATTTGCTTCTTTCACTTATTAATATGCATTTAAGATTCCTCCATATCTTTTTATAGATTTATAGCTAGTTTTCTTTTAGCTGTGAATAATATTCCATTGTCTGGATGGACTATAGTTTATTTATATCCATTCATGCATTAAAAAAAAAAAATTGGGATGCCTTCCTGGCGCAGTGGAAAAGCATGCAACTCTTGTTCTCAGGGTTGTGAGTCCAAGCCCCATGTTGGGTGTAGAGATTACATACATACATACACTTAAAAATTTTTGTGATATATCTATCCATTAATTTATTGAGGAGCATCTTATTTGCTTCCAGATTTTGGCAACTATAAATAAAGGTGCTAAACACAGCCATGTTCAGGTTTGTATGAACATAAATTTTCAAATCCTTTGAGTAAATACCAACAAGTGCAATTACTGGATAGTATAGAATAATTATATTCAGTTTTGTAATAAACCACCAAACTGTCTTCCAAAGCAGCTGTACTATTTCTCTTCCCTTCCAACAGTGAATAAGAGTTCCTGTTACTCCACATCCCCTTCAGCATTTGATTTTGTCAGTATTGTGGGCTTTGGCCATTCTAACAGGTGTGCAATATTATCTCATTTTAATTTACATTTCCCTGATGATATGGGATGTAAGTAATCTTTTCATATGCTCTGTGACATCTGTATATTTTTTTTGGTGCTGTGGCTGTTCAGGTCTTTGGCCCATTTTTTAATCAGGTTGTCTTGTTTTCTTATTGTTGCATTTTAAGAGTCCTTTGTACATTTGGAATAAGAGTCTTTTGTCAGATGTGTCTTTTGGAAATATTTTCTCCTAATCTGTGGCTTGTCTTTTCATTCTCTAGACATTGTCTTTCACAGAGCAGACGTTTTTAATTTTAAGAAAGTCCGGTATATCAATTGTTTCTCTCATGGATAGTGTCTTTGGCATTGCACCTAATAAGGCATCACAATATTCAAGATCATCTACATTTTTTTTTCTGTGTTA
Source organism: Leptonychotes weddellii (assembly GCF_054177405.1). Lineage (NCBI taxonomy): Eukaryota > Metazoa > Chordata > Mammalia > Carnivora > Phocidae > Leptonychotes > Leptonychotes weddellii. Next base: position 9,934 of record NW_027847645.1, read on the forward strand.
TTGTTTGGAGTTCTATAGTTTTGAATTTTTCCAGATAAATATTTGAAAAAATAATTACTGGGAATTTCCTGAAATTGTCAAACAGCAAACCACAGATCCAGGTAGTGCAAAGAACACCAAGCAGGATAAATGTGAAAAGAACTACATGTATGTATGCCATTTTCAAACTATAGGAAGTCATATATAAAGATAAAATCCTGAAAATAGTCAGAGGGAAAGAACACCTTAACTATAAAGGAAATAAGGTAAGAATTACATCTGAATTCTCCTCAGAAACCATGCAAACATGTAGAGTTGGGTGAAATATTTAAAGTGTTGAGAGAGAAAAAATACCAACCAACCTAGAATTCTTTACTCTGTAAAATTATACTTCAAAAGTTTAGCAAAAACAAGATTTTTCTCAAACAAAAATTGAGGAATTTTTTGCCAGTAGGCCTCACCTGCAATAAATTTTAAAAGAGGCTGTTAGAGAAAAAAAAAAAGACATAGGTCAGAAATTCAGATCTCCATAAAGAAAGGAAGAGCATAGGAAAGGTAAAAAGTAAAGGTAAGATAAAAACTTGTATTTCTCTTATTCTTAATTGATCTAACAAATAACAGTTTGTTCAAAATAATAATGGCAACATGTATTACTTATGTAGGCTTATGTATATATTTATGCTTATGCATACTTGTGTATAAATAAAATGAGGGACAGCAATGATACAAGGAACAGAAGGGAGGAATTAGTATAATTTTGTTATTATAAGGTATTCACACTATTTGTGAAGTGGTATAATGGTTTTTGAAAGTGGACTTGTATCAGTTATAAGGAAACCACTAAGAAAGGTTTTAAAAAATATAATACACTAAGAAGGGAGAGAAAATAGAATCATAAAAAATGTTCAGTTAAAATCACAAGAGACAGAAAAAATGGAAGACAAAAATAAAACAAAGAACAAGGGCAATGAATAGAAAACAGTAACAAATATGGTAGATATCAACCCACTACTTCAATGATTACTTTAAATGTCAATGGTCTAAGTGCACAAATTAAAAGACAGAGATTGCCTGAGTCAATTAAAAAATTTGGCCAAACTACATGTTGTCCATAAGACATTATGGGCATTTAAATATAGAGACACATACAGATTAAAAGTAAAGAGACAAAGAAAGATATACCATGCTAACCCTTTCATTAGAGAAAGGGTAATAGCTATGTTAATTTCAGACAAGGCAAACTTCAGAGCAACTAAATTAATCAAGATAACAAGGCATAATTGTTACATAATAATAAAATGGTCAGTTCTCCAAGAAAACATAATAATCCTTAATGTGTATGTGGCTAACAGCAGAAAACCAAACTATGTGAGGAAAAAGTGATAGAACTACAAGGAGAAATAGATAAATTTACAATTATAGTTGGAATTTTAATACCCCCTCTCTCAGAAATGGGCAGATCCAGCAGGCAAAAACTCAGTAAGAACATAACTAAACTCAGCAACACCATCAGTCAACTGGATGTAATGGACATCTGTAAACTAATCCATACAACAGCAGAATAGATTTTCTTCTCAAGTTTACATGGAACATTCACCAAGATAGGTCAAATTGTGAACCATAAAACACATCTTAAAAATTTTGAAAGAAGGGGCACCTGGGTGGCTCAGTCATTAAGCGTCTGCCTTCAGCTCAGGTCATGATCCCAAGATCCTGGGATCGAGCCCCGCATGAGTTCCCTGCTCAGCAAGAAGCAGGCTTCTACTTCTCCCCCTTCTCCTGCTTGTGTTTCCTCTCTCACTGTCTCTCTCTGTCAAATAAATAAATAAAATCTTTGAAAAATTTTTTTGAAAAAATACAAATCCTACATTGACTGCTCTTAGACCACAATGGAATTAAACTAGAAGCAATAATAGAAAGACAGATTCAAAATTCTAAAAGACTTACAAATTACACAACATACTTTACATGGCTCAAAGAAGAAATTTTAAGAGAAAAAAATATTTTGAAATACATGAAATGAGAATACAACTTATCGAACTCTGTAGGATGGAGCAAAAGAAGGGCTTAGTGGAAAATCCAGAGCATTGAATGATTATATTAGAAAAGAAAAAAAAAATTAAATCAGTTGTCTAGTTTCCATCTTAGGAAACTAGAAAAGGAAAAGCAAATAAAATACAAAGTAAGCTGAGGAAAATAATGAGTGCAGAGATTAATAAGATTAAAAACATAATAAGTACAAAAATCAATGATACCAAAAGCTTTTCTTTGAAAATATATTTTTAAAAATCAATAAGCCTCTAGCCAGGCTAACTATGAAAAAGAAAAAAACAGAGAGGAAAAGATGGAGGAGGAGCAGAGGACCCTATTTCAACCAATCCCTGGAATTGGGCTGGATATCTACCAGACCACTCTGAGCACCCATGAAATCAGCCTGAGATGTAAGAAGGTAGATCTGGATCTCTACAAACAGAATATCGCAGGTGGTTGGTTTTGAGGTATGAAACTGGGAGCCCTGATTCCACAGGTAGATATCAGAAGATAAACAGAAGGGGGAGGGAACTGCCATAAGCGCTGGCACAGGGAAGGTGAAATTACACAGGAGCGCAAAAGCCTCCTGCGCTGGGGATGAGGTACAGACTCGCAGACTGGTAGCGACGGGGAAAGAAATTTAGGGCAGCCCCCCGGACTGAAACCCGGAACAGCGGGGCCCCACGTGCAAACTGGGCGCAGCTGGTGGTTTTAGAAGCACAAAGGGTAGAGATGTGCCCCGACCTGGAGGCAAAGGCTAGGAGCACTGCTGAGGGGCGCACAACCCAGGACGCAGCACAGACAGAAACAGAGTGTGGCCTGGAGAGTTCACTGAAGAACAGACTGCGTTCTCTCTGTGTTCTCTCTCTGATCAGTTCCAACCGATCTCTTCTGCTCTGACTCTCAGCAGAGACGCAGAAAGCCGCCAGGGAAAGCTGCCAGGGAAAGCTGCCAGGGAAAGCTGCCAGGGAACAAACCCCCCCCCCCAAACCGGTTTTCACTGAGCCCATCCCCCCCACAGGGGGCAGGGCAACTTTGCCCAAACAGGGTTGCCTGAGTAACAGTGCGGTAGGCCCCTCCCCCAGAAGAGAGACTGGGAGGACAAGAGGCCAACAACCCTAAGGTCCCTATAAAACAGGTGCATCTTGCTTGGATTGTGGTCAATAATAAGCTGAGAACTTCCCTAATCTGGGGAATGAACAAACATTCGTGTCTTAGAGGCAGAGAGGACCCCTCCCAAGATCAAGGAAAACAGGCCAACACCCTGGCATGTAATAGTAAAACTTGCAAATTTTAGAACCAAGGAAATCATCTGAAGGGCAGTTAGGGGGAAGAGATTCCTTACGTACAGAGGGAGGAACATCAGAGTACATCAGACCTATCCACAGA
>NW_027847646.1:0-2090 GCF_054177405.1 Leptonychotes weddellii
TTCCAATGATGTGGATGGAACTAGAGGGTATTATCTTAAGTGAAATAAGTCAGTCAGAGAAAGACAATTATATGATTTCATTCATATGTGTAATTTAAGAAACAACACAGAGGATCATAGAGAAAAGGAGGGAAAAATAAAGTAAGACAAAGTCAGACGAGACAAACATAAGAGACTCTTAACTCTAGGAAACAAACTGAGGGTTGCTGGAGGGGAGATGGGTGAGGGGGATGGTGTAACTGGGTGATGGGCATTAAAGAGGGCACTTAACATAATGAGCACTGGGTGTTATATGCAACTGATGAATCACTAAACTCTACCTCTGAAACTAATAATACACTATATGTTAATTAATTGAATTTAGATAAAATAAAATGAAATTTAGGGGTGCCTGGGTGGCTCAGTCGTTAAGCGTCTGCCTTCAGCTCAGATCATGATCCCAGGGTCCTGGAATGGAGCCCTGCTCAGCGGGAAGCCTGTTTCTCCCTCTTCCACTCCCTCTGCTGTGTTCCCTCTCTCGCTGTGTCTCTGTCAAATAAATAAATAAAATCTTTAAAAAAAAAAAACAAAATAAAATGAAATTTAAAAAGCATACCAAAAAAAAGAAAAAAGAAATGCCAAGCAAAGCAGAGAGGATTTTTAGGGAGAGAAAATACTCTGTATAATACTATAATGATAGATATCATTACACATTTGTCTAAACCTATAGAATATACAACACCAATAGAGAACGCTAAGGTACACTAGGGACCTTGGGTAATCACGGTATGTCAAGTTACACTTTTCCTTGGTTAAAAAATGTACCCATTCTGGTGAGTAATGATAATAATGGGAGAGGCTAAGCATGTAAAGGGGCAAAGAGTATATGGGAAATCTCTGTAATCTTCCTATAGTGTAAGGCCTGACAGTTGTTTTTTCTTTTTTGTAATTCAAGTGCCTGACCTCAATTTTGATTGCCAAGACATGCATTTCAAAGAGGTATCCACTCAAAGACAGCTATCTCAGAAAAACACAATGCCAGGGGCACCTGGGCGGCTCAGTCAGTTAGGCAGCTGCCTTCAGCTCAGGCCATGATCTCAGGGTCCTGGGATCAAGCCTTGTGCCGGCTCCCTGCTCCGTGGGGACTGCTTCTCCCTCTCCCTCTGCCTGCTGCCCCCCTGCTTGTGATCTCTCTCACTTGCTCTCTGTCAAGTAAATAAATAAAATCTTAAAAAAAAAAAAACCCACAATGCCAGCCACAAGACTAGATAAAGAGCCAGGCCACCACCTCCTGCAATAGGCTCCTTTGCTTTAGAGATCTTTTTTTTTTTTTTTTAAAGATTTTATTTTTTTATTTGACAGAGAGAGGCAGTGAGAGAGGGAACACAAGCAGTGGGAGTGGGAGAGGGAGAAGCAGGCTTCCCGCGGAGCAGGGAGCCCAATGCAGGGCTCGATCCCAGGACCCTGGGATCATGACCTGAGCCGAAGGCAGACGCTTAACGACTGAGCCACCCAGGCGCCCCGCTTTAGAGACCTTGGGAGATTTAGATAATTGACCATTTCCTGTGCTTTAAGTTCCCACTCTTACGTTTTAAATTCACCAATAAAGAGTGAACCTGTGAAATCCCAGGCCCCTGTCCTCAGATACCCCCAAAACCACAGAACCCCAGGCCCACACTCTTTCTCTTTCTCTACCCATGACCTCTGTTGCCCCAGGTGTGCTGTACACCCTCCAGGACCTATGAATAATAAAACCTGTTGTTTTTCAAAGTTTCCTGCTTGCAGTCACAGTAAGAATCACAAGAGCCAGTCCAGAAACAAGAGTGGTTATCAAGAGGCTGAGACCAGCACAAAACATCCCCTGTCAATTTTGCTTTAAGCCTACAAAAGACTCATTTTAAATTTTTTTTAAACATTTAATTTATTTTTAAGATTTTATTTATTTGACAGAGAGAGACACAGCGAGAGAGGGAACACAAGCAGGGGGAGTGGGAGAGGGAGAAGCAGGCTTCCCGCTGAGCAGGAAGCCCGATGTGGGGCTCGATCCTAGGACCCTGGGATCATGACCTGAGCTGAAGGCAGACGATTAACGACTGAGCCACCCAGGCACC
>NW_027847647.1:0-262 GCF_054177405.1 Leptonychotes weddellii
GTGCAGTCTTCTGATTTTCCTATCATGGCAACAGGCGTTCCTACCGAAAGGGTCCTTGGTGTCTCACCAGGACATCGTAAAATTTGCCCACAATGAAAGCAGGAAGAGAGCAGGGGCATGAAGGGATCAGATGACAAGTTTAAACTTCTGGGCCTCTCCTCTTTTCCTCCCTAACTTGTTTCACTCAGTGCCAGGCAGGGTGTGGATATGGACACCTTCATTCAGTACAGTGCAGTATTCAGTAAGAGAGTGCATATACTCA
>NW_027847648.1:0-262 GCF_054177405.1 Leptonychotes weddellii
GGTAACAAGGAAATTTGGGGAAGAAGGGTGTGTATACAATAGACAAACTGTAGAAAGAGCCCGGATGTCCATCGACAGATGAATGGATAAAGATGTGGCATATATATATGCAATGGAATATTGCATCAAAAAATGAAATCTTACCATTTGCAACAACGTAGATGGAACTAGAGGGTATTATGCTAAGTGAAATAAGTTAGTCAGAGGAAGACATACAATTTCACTCATATGTGGAATTTAAGAAACAAAACAGAAGATCATA
>NW_027847649.1:0-262 GCF_054177405.1 Leptonychotes weddellii
GAGGGGGAGATGAATCATGAGACACTATGGACTCTGAGAAACAAACAGGGTTCTAGAGGGGAGGGGGGTGGGGGGATGGGTTAGCCTGGTGATGGGTATTAAAGAGGGCATGTTCTGCATGGAGCACTGGGTGTTATGCACAAACAATGAATCATGGAACACTACATCAAAAACTAATGATGTAATGTATGGTGATTAATGTAACATAATAAAATAAAAATTAAAAAAAAAGAAAAAATAATACATGCTTTTTCCTTAATTA
>NW_027847650.1:0-262 GCF_054177405.1 Leptonychotes weddellii
ACTGTACCTCAAGAAGCACAAGGCTGTGTTTGCTTCAAGGGCAAGTGGTAGTTGAAAGGTCCATTCCTCTGTAAGTCCACGTGGGTACACTGCAGATGTGGAGGGTTCTCCTTCTCCGAAGATTTTTTCCTTTCGCCTCCGATGCACTTGAATGAATGCACATTTGCTAGAACTGCTTTGGGAAGCAAGGCTTAAATCACGAGAGCTGAGGGAGAGGGCTGTCACACAGAACATGACTCCTAACGGTTCATGGGACATGAAG
>NW_027847651.1:0-262 GCF_054177405.1 Leptonychotes weddellii
CACATATACACTCTTAATTCCTTTTTATTGATGAATAATATGCTATTGTATAGATTTTCCACGTTTATCCATTCATATGTTGGATTTAGGTCTTTCCTGCTTTTTGGCTATTATGAATAATTCTGCTATGAACATTTGTGTAAAATTTTTTGTGTGGGCATATGTTTCTATTCTCTTGGATATATACCTAAGAGTGTAATTGCCGGGTCAATGGTAACTTCACATTTACCCATTTGAGGAACTGCCAGCCTGTTTTTTGAAG
>NW_027847652.1:0-262 GCF_054177405.1 Leptonychotes weddellii
AAATCAGTTCCCCTTTCCTTTGTCTACAGTTGCTCAAAGGGTTTAATGTAATTTCAGAACCCCCACTGATACACATCTGCTGCTCTGGTACCTCCTAACTCAAGGTTCCTTCTATCCTGGTGTATGTTTTGTAAATGGTCTGATGCTGCCGGTTATTTAAGACTATTCTCACAACCACCATCCCCACCATTCCCACCATCCCCACCATCCCCACCATAGCAGGAGCTTCACTTCATATAACCACTTCAAGGCCATTCTTCCT
>NW_027847653.1:0-262 GCF_054177405.1 Leptonychotes weddellii
CTTATGGAGGTTCCCTTGTATGATATCCGTTTCTTTGGCTCTTTAGAATTTTTTCTTTGAAATTGAAGAAGATGCAAATAAATCAAAAGCTACCCCGTGGTGCTGGTTTGGAAGAGTTGATGCTGTTAAATGTCCATATTACCCAAAGCCATCTAGAGACTCAATGCAATCCCTGTCAAAATTCCAATGGCATTCTTCATGGAAATAGAAGGAACACTCCTAATATTCGAATGGAACCCCAAAAGACCTCAAATAGCCAAAG
>NW_027847654.1:0-262 GCF_054177405.1 Leptonychotes weddellii
CGTTGCCTGCTTGGCGGGGGCCTGTGCCCTCCCCGCGGCAGGTGCTGGCAGGTGCTGGCCCGCTGGGTGGTCGGGGACAGCCCGGGCGGGGGATGCAGACCCGGGTCCCACCACGAGCCGGCCGGGCAGACTCGGCTCCCGCTCTGGAACAGGAGAGACGGATGTGGGGAGAGGGGTTGGGGGGCACAGATTGGGCTGGCAGGCTTCTCTGTAAAGGGCCAGGTGGTTGGTACTTTAGCCTTTGTGGGCCACAGAGAGTCAC
>NW_027847655.1:0-262 GCF_054177405.1 Leptonychotes weddellii
CAACCAAAAAAAACCGTCAGCACTAATTAATAATTTCAGTAAAGTTGCAGGATATACTGTACGTTAAGAATGAAACATCTGAAAGAGAAAGAGAGCTATTCCATCTTGAATAGCATCAAAATCAATACCTAGAAATAAATTTACCCAAGAAAGTGAAAGATCTGTATAAATGAAACCTACACGACTTTGCTGAATGAAATTGAAAAGACACAAATGGAAAGACATCTTCTGTTCATGGATTAGAAGAATTAATGTTAAAATG
>NW_027847656.1:0-262 GCF_054177405.1 Leptonychotes weddellii
ACTGGGCGTGGCTAGACAGATGGAATGTGAGGAGGAATGTTGCCCAGGAGAAGAATACCGAGGTGCAATATATAAATAATAAATGTATGCAAGGGTACAGGAAGGGACTTGACAATTAAGAACACACTTTCTGGGGGGCGGAGCAAGATGGCGGAGGAGTAGGAGACCTGGATTTCGTCTCCTCTCAGGAATTCAGCTGAATAGGGATCAAACCATTCTGAACACCTACAAACTCAACAGGAGATCGAAGAAAGGAATAGCA
>NW_027847657.1:0-2090 GCF_054177405.1 Leptonychotes weddellii
TGGGTTTGGAGACTCCACACCGAGTGGGGTGCCAGAGATAGAAACGCTCGGTCACAGGCTGGGTGAGCACGGAGTGCGGCCAGAGACCGGGGAGACGGGAGTGACTGCTTTTCTCTGGGGGCGCACTAAGGAGTGGGGCCTCGAGTTCTCGGCTCCTCCGGGGCGGAGATTGGGAGGCCGCCATTTTCACTCTCTGCCTCCAAAGCTGGACGGAAAGCTTGCAGGGAACAAAAGCTCCCGAGAACAAACCCGAGCAGATTACTTAGCCCGCCCCCAGCAAGGGCGGGGCAATTCCACCTCCAGCAAAGACATTTGGGAACCACGGCAACAGGCCCCTCCCCCAGAAGACCAGCAAGAACAGCCAGCCAAGACCAAGTTTACCCATCAAGGAGGACAGCAGAACGCCAGCACTGGGGGAATACTGCACATGGAATTAATGGCTTTTTGGGTGCCTGGGTGGCTCAGTTGGTTAAGCGACTGCCTTCAGCTCAGGTCATGATCCTGGAGTCCCGGGATCGAGTCCTGCATCGGGCTCCTTGCTCAGCAGGGAGTCTGCTTCTCCCTCTGACCCTCCCCCCTCTCATGTGCTCTCTCTCTCTCAAATAAATAAAATCTTTAAAAAAAAAAGATTCTGTCTCTCCTTCTCCCTCTACCCCTCCCCCACTCATGCTTTCTCTCTCTCTCAAATAAATAAATAAATCTTTAAAAAAAAAAGAATTCATGGCTTTTTTTACCATGATTCTTTAGTCCTTAAAAGTTAATTTTTTCAATTTTCTTTTTCTCTTTTTCTTTTTTTTTCTTTTGAATTTTTCTTTTTCCCTTTTTCAACCAACATCTTATCTATCCCTTTTTTAAAAAATATTTTTTATTTTTCATTTTTAGAGTCATATTTTATCCCTTCATAGTAGTTAACCTTAATTTTGGTACATGTATATAAGTTGTTCTCTCTTTAAAATTATGGGATACGGTTTCTTCTAACAGACCAAAATATACCCAATCTCTAGTATATGGCTTTGTTCTAGTCTCCTGCTTAATCACATTCTCTCCCTTTTTTTTTTTAAATCCTCTTCTTTCTTTTCTCAACCAACTTCTGATCTTATCAATTCCTTTTATAAAATCTTTTATAATTTTAATCTTTACAGCCATATTTCATCCCTTCATCGTATTTACTGTTATTTTTCTACATATATAAGTTTTTCTTTCTGTAAAATTTTGGGAGGCCCTGTCCTCTAACACATCAAAATACACCCAAAATCTAGTGTGTGGCTCTGATCTATGCACCAGCATGATCATATTTGATCATATTCTGTCTTTTATTTGTTTGTTTCTTTTTTTATCTTTTTCTTTCTTTTTTTTTTCTTTCTTTCTTTCCTTTTCTTTTCCCCCAGTTTCAGGTCTCTTCTGATTTGTTTAGTGTGTATTTTTCTGGGGTTGTTGTTACCCTGTTAGCATTTTGTTCTCCCATTCATCTATTCTCCTCTGGACAGAATGACATGATGGAAAAAATCACCTCAAAAAAAGAACAGGAGGCAGTACAAACTGCCAGGGACCTAATCAATACGGACATTAGTAAGATGTTGGAACTAGAGTTTGGAATGACGGTTTTAAAGATACTAGCTGGGCTTGAAAAAAGCATGGAAGATATTAGAGAAGCACTTTCTGGAGAAATAAAAGAACTAAAATCTAACCAAGTCGAAATCAAAAAGGCTATTAATGAGATGCAATCAAAAATGGAGGCTCTAACTGCTAAGATAAATGAGGCAGAAGAGAGAATGAGTAATATAGAAGACCAAATGATGGAAAATAAAGAAGCTGAGAAGAAGAGAGATAAACAACTACTGGATCATGAGGGCAGAATTCCAGAGATAGTGATACCATAAGACAAAACAACATTAGAATAATTGGGATCCCAGAAGAAGAAGAAAGAGACAGAGGGGCAAAAGGTACATTGGAGCAAATTATAGCAGAGAACTTCCCTAATTTGGGGAAGGAAACAGGCATCAAAATCCAGGAGGCACAGAGAACCCCCCTCAAAATCAATAAAAATAGGTCAACACCCTGACATCTAATAGTAAAACTTAAAAGTCTCA
>NW_027847658.1:0-262 GCF_054177405.1 Leptonychotes weddellii
GAGAAATATTGTATGCCTGTAAACAAAATTTACTCAGAGTAAGATGCTAAGAATTACATTGTGTTGTCTGATCTTTTCTATGTGCAGTGTGAAATGAAGTATGGTGGGTTGTTTTAATTTCACTAATAAATATGTCACACTGGATTTAAAAACTGTGCATAACATGAATGATAAATATGTTATTATTGGGAAATGACTGGACCTAGATATTATAGTCTAGGTAGAACCATGTGACTCATTAACTTTTCTTTATAAGTTCATA
>NW_027847659.1:0-262 GCF_054177405.1 Leptonychotes weddellii
CGTGACCCTGGTCGGGAGTCTGGTGCTCGGGCAGCAGGAGGTGCTGTGTCCCCACTGCTGGAGCCCAAGGAGGGGGTGCTGCCCAGGCCCATCCTCGTGCTGCCCCTGCTGAGAGGAGAGCCGACACGTGTGGGGGTGGGGGAGACAGGGGACCGAGGGGTCCCATCCCTGCAGCCTGAGACCCCTTCTTGGGCCCCCAGTCCTGACTCTGTCCTAAATGCAGCTGCTGTGTCAGGATGTTGATGGCAGGGCAGGTGTAGAG
>NW_027847660.1:0-262 GCF_054177405.1 Leptonychotes weddellii
GCTGCTTTCAAGCCACAATGCAAGAGTGGAATCATCGTCAGAGAGACCACGTGGATTGCAACGCCTAACAGAAAATCTTTACAGAAGACTTTACAGAAAAGTCTGTGCCGATCCCTGTTCTAAAAGGTAATATTATCATGTCACTCCTTTGACTAGAACGTAGCATTTTCTCGGTAAGAACTAATTTCTTTACCCCCGTAGGCAAGGACTTCCATCGTTTTAGCCAGAATTCCATATCCATCCTCCTCTATTTATACCTTTA
>NW_027847661.1:0-262 GCF_054177405.1 Leptonychotes weddellii
GCTGCTTTCAAGCCACAATGCAAGAGTGGAATCATCGTCAGAGAGACCACGTGGATTGCAACGCCTAACAGAAAATCTTTACAGAAGACTTTACAGAAAAGTCTGTGCCGATCCCTGTTCTAAAAGGTAATATTATCATGTCACTCCTTTGACTAGAACGTAGCACTTTCTCGGTAAGAACTAATTTCTTTACCCCCATAGGCAAGGACTTCCATCGTTTTAGCCAGAATTCCATATCCATCCTCCTCTATTTATACCTTTA
>NW_027847662.1:0-262 GCF_054177405.1 Leptonychotes weddellii
AACTTTGGACACATGGCCCCACCTACTTCCTGGGGTGACAAGAGAATGCGGAGGTGGCCCAGGGTGCTGTCAGAAGCAAACAGCAGAGGAAGGTCAAGCAGACAAACAGAACTCTGCACAGGTGGGAAGCTTTCTCTTTCAATGTAATGGCTATGGTGTTGTCCAAGAAACAGTTTTTAGAAGGAAAAAAAAAAAAAAACCTGCTTAGAATTTTAGAATAAGGCACAACGGTGGTCTGTGTTTCCTAACTACTCCCAAGTCA
>NW_027847663.1:0-262 GCF_054177405.1 Leptonychotes weddellii
ATTCATTTGTTCAAAAGAAATGCCAAAAGGATAAACCATAAATTAATGAGTTTTGCCTATAGAAAGTGATTGGAGGGGTGGCGTGCCTGGGTGGCTCAGTCGATTAAGCATCTGCCTCTGGCTCAGGTCATGATCCCAGGGTCCTGGGATGGAGCCCCGCATCAGGCTCCCTGCTCAGCGGGGAGCCTGCTTCTCCCTCTCCCTCTGCCTGCTGCTGCCCGTTTGTGCTCTCTCTCTGTCAAATAAATAAATAAAATTTTTA
>NW_027847664.1:0-262 GCF_054177405.1 Leptonychotes weddellii
CCCATGGCCGAGGGGCTACCTTGACAGGCAGGCCCCAGATTTGTATTGGAAAAGTACCCGTCAGGCCCATGGTAGGTCTGGGAGAATTTCTCCCCAGGGATAGGATTCAATCTTTCTCCGGTAGCTGAGAGCGAGGGGAGCCAGGAGGGTGGACGTGAGTGGTTCTTTAGAATGCTTCCTCCAGCCAGGCCTCTCCTTCCTTCAAAGCCCTCAGTACCATGCTTTTTGCACGTAACCACTACTAATCCAGGGGGCTACCTGA
>NW_027847665.1:0-262 GCF_054177405.1 Leptonychotes weddellii
AATGAATCATGGAACACTACATCTAAAACTAATGATGTAATGTATGGGGATTAACATAAGAATAAAAAAAAAAAAGAAAACTGAGCATGGAATAACAACATGAAAGTCACCACTGCACAGGACAAGTGTTTTGCAGTCAGGAAGATGAAAGCCTGGGTGAGGAGCAGTTGGAGATCAAGAGCACGCGTAAGTCTTTCAGAGAATTCTGTGGCAAAAGAGAGGACATAAATGGGTGGTAGCTGAATTAGGATGTGTGATCAAG
>NW_027847666.1:0-262 GCF_054177405.1 Leptonychotes weddellii
CCAATCAAATTACTGTGGCATTTGTATTTCCAGCTATGCTGTGTTTCCTACTATCCAGTTCTTTTTTTTTTTTTTTAAAGATTTTATTTATTTATTTGAGAGAGAGAGAATGAGAGAGAGCGAGTACATGAGAGGGGGGAAGGTCAGAGGGAGAAGCAGACTCCCTGCCGAGCAGGGAGCCTGATGCGGGACTCGATCCCGGGACTCCAGGATCATGACCTGAGCCGAAGGCAGTCGCTTAACCAACTGAGCCACCCAGGCG
>NW_027847667.1:0-262 GCF_054177405.1 Leptonychotes weddellii
CTGGGTGTTGTGCACGAACAATGAATCATGGAACACTTCATCTAGAACTAATGATGTAATGTATGGGGATTAACATAAGAATAAAAAAAAAAAATTCCAAAAAAAAAAAAAAAAGAATGGAGTCACACTGCCTTAGATCCTATATCTCATGAGGAATAGGTCTGCTGGCTATACATAAAACTTTTAAATTCATGAGGCTTCTTGAATAAGAAGTTGTCAAAATAACATTGGCAATAGTAGAGTAATTTGGAAAGCTAAATTA
>NW_027847668.1:0-2089 GCF_054177405.1 Leptonychotes weddellii
TGGTGAGGGGTATTAAAGAGGGCACGTTCTGCATGGAGCACTGGGTGTTATGCACAAACAATGAATCATGGAACACTACATCAGAAAATAATAATGTAATGTATGGTGATTAACATAACAATAAAAAATTAAAAGAAAAAGAAAGAGAAGACTGGGGGCGAAGAGGCTACATTCTCCAGTTAAGACAGACCTTGTTGGGCGCCTGGGTGGCTCAGTCAGTTAAGCGTCTGCCTTCAGCTCGGGTCATGATCCCAGGGTCCTGGGATCAAGCCACATCGGGCTCCCTGTTCGGCGGGAAGCCTGCTTCTCCCTCTCCCACTTCCCCTGCTTGTGTTCCCTCTCTTGCTGTGTCTCTCTCTGTCAAATAAATAAATAAAATCTTTAAAAAAAAAAAAAGACAGACCTTGTTGCTGTAAGAAAACAAACTGACCTTAAGAGTCTTGACTCCTTTGCATTCAATGTCAGGGCACGGAGAAGGTCTCTAACTTATGATAAGGGACCAATTTAATCTTATCTAAGGCCTGTTCAGCCTAATTAATCAATTAATATGAATTGGGTTTAGCTCACTAAGTCAAAGACGCTCTTCAACCTTGCCCATTCTTATCAGAAAGGTCATTGCAAGCACACCACCTGAATACACAAAGTAATGTGGTCCAAGGTGACTGCTTCCCTTGCAAACCTCCCCACCCAAACCAGCTTCTACTCTAAATCAGAACAGACTTGATACAATTTCATTTTCCCGGTTTCCTTCTCAAACAAAAGATACACCCTTTCTTTTAAGGCCCCCCAGATTCTTATTCTGTATCCTCAGCAACACAGAAGGTCAGGACACCTTTCCCAACCTGAAGAAGCTCTGAGAAAAAGGAACGTAGGTAAGACAGTGAGATTTCACTGTGGGGTCCCCCGTAAAATAGGAAATTGGAATAAAGGGACTGCAAGGTGGCTTGAAGGGGTGTAGAGGGGGTTTGAGCGGAGTCTTATCTCAGGTGCTCTAATTCGGTTTCCTGGCCTTCCTTCCTTCCTTCTTCCCTGAAGACTAGAGGCATCCGCTCTCCTAAATACTGTTTAAGAACCTGCAATTGGACCAAACCAAATTATTTTATCTCCTAAACCCCATCTCTTTGACGGAGTCTCCCTTCTTCCTGCCGCTGCCCCGAATCCTTACTATTTGGAGCAAAATAATGTTAGACCCTGTTAGAAATAATACAACGAAGTATTGCAGTCATGGTCCCTGATTTCCTGTCTCCCTGCCAGCACCCCTGTGTGACGTCACAACAGAAACCACGCCCCTCAGGCTTAAAGAGGTTGAGGCGCACAGGAAATTTACAGGTTGATTTTCAGAGACCTGTTTCTCCCTGATGAGCTCTTGTTTCTTTCCAGACCCCACTAGCTGTCTGAGCAGAGGCCTGAACTGACACAAACGAGGATCCCTGGTAAGATTCCAGCCTATGAGCAAGCAAGGCCCTGCATTCCTTACCAGGGACAGGGAGCCCAAGATTCCATCCAGCTTACACCAGGTCTTGGAGCATGCGCACAGCCTCCTCCTTGTTCTACCCGCGACCTCGTGGAGGCTGTTGGAAGGGGAGGAAATTTTGCCTCTTTTTAATGTTAAGTGTCCACGCCAAAGTGGACACGGGATGTATGTTATATAGGTGCTTGCTCAATGCGCATGTGCCATCATTCTTCCAGAGTAACTATCAATGTCCCCGCCCTTTCCCAACCCCTGTGTTTATAAAAAACTTGTTCTACACTCAGTTGGGGGTGACAGATTTGAGCCAGCCTCCTGTCTCTTCTTGTATGACCACTTTGCAATAAATCTCTCTCTCCACGAAAGACAGTGTTTGGCTTTCCCTTGCACGCAGGCCAACGAACTTTTTCCAGTTGGGACAACCATCCTGCTCTCCAGGAAGGTAAAAAGAAGGTAGAAAGACAAAAAAATAGAACAAAAGGACCGAGATCTTTCATAGGCTCTTCTATAAAGGAAATATAGGTAGAGAGAAAAACAGATGCAAGCCTAGATCCTCCAAATTTTGCTGGAATTCCGGGGCAATATTGATAGGGAATCTCACAAGCTATAAATAACCTGAGA
>NW_027847669.1:0-262 GCF_054177405.1 Leptonychotes weddellii
GGAACACTACATCAAAAACTAATGATGTAATGTATGGTGATTAACATAACAATAAAAAAAGTAAAAAAAAAAGAAAAGAGAAAACAAGATGATAAGAGACAGAAATGAGTCCTATGAGACAGTGTCTCTGGAGTATAGAATTTATCCTGGAGAAAGGGTAAAAATCTGAATGGCTGTGCTATTCTAAGAACCACCCTTTTTCTCTGGGGTGAGGTGGTCAGAGTGGCTTCCCAGAGAAACAGCGCTTGGGAGGGTCTCTAAA
>NW_027847670.1:0-262 GCF_054177405.1 Leptonychotes weddellii
AGGATGCCAAGACCTCTCGATGGGGAGCCGACAGTCTTTTCAACAGAATGGGCTGGGGACACTGCATCTCCACATGCAAAGGAGGAGGCTGGACCCCTACCTAACAGCACACACACACATTAACTCAAAATGGATCAAAGACCTCAATGTAAGGCCTAACACGATAAAACTCTGGAAGAAAACGTAGGACAAAAGCTTCGCGACACTGGATTTGGCAATGATTTCTTGGATGTGACCAAAGGCACAGGCAACAAAAGAAAAA
>NW_027847671.1:0-262 GCF_054177405.1 Leptonychotes weddellii
GGGCGCCTGGGTGGCTCAGTTGGTTAAGCGACTGCCTTCGGCTCAGGTCATGATCCTGGAGTGCCGGGATCGAGTCCCACATCGGGCTCCCTGCTCAGCGGGGGTCTGCTTCTCCCTCTGACCCTCTTCCCTCTCGTGCTCTCTGTCTCTCATTCTCTCTCTCTCAAATAAATAAATAAAATCTTAAAAAAAAAAAAAATCTCCAGGGCACCTGGGTGGCTCAGTCAGTTGAGCGTCCAGTTCTTGATTTTGACTCAGGTCA
>NW_027847672.1:0-262 GCF_054177405.1 Leptonychotes weddellii
AAAAAAAAAAATGGGCTCAGTGTGAGCAAAGTTGTTTTTAATTCATATTTTTTAATGATTTTATTTATTTATTTATTTATTTATTTATTTATTTATTTATTTATTTGAGAGAGAGTGCACATATGCGTGAGCAGGGGGAGGGGCAGAGGGAGAGAGAGAGAATCTCAAGCAGGCTCTGCACTGAGCGCAGAGCCTGACCTGGGGCTCGATGTGGGGCTGGATCCCACGATCCTGAGATCAGGACCCTAGCCAAAACCAAGAG
>NW_027847673.1:0-262 GCF_054177405.1 Leptonychotes weddellii
AATGAATCATGGAACACTTCATCTAAAACTAATGATGTAATGTATGGGGATTAACATAAGAATAAAAAAAAAAAGATTCTCTCTGCTTCCCTCTCTGTCCCTCTCCCCTCACCTTCTGTCCCTCCCCCTCTGTCTCCCCTCACACCCCACTGGCTCTCTCTTTCTCCCTCTAAAAAAGAAGAAAAGAAAAAGGTAAAGAAAAGGAAAAGGTGATTGTTCATAATGAAACAATCAATACTTTTTAGATTAGTCCAACTTAAGA
>NW_027847674.1:0-262 GCF_054177405.1 Leptonychotes weddellii
GGTCCTGAGATCAAGCCTCAGCAAGAAGCCTGCTTCTCCCTCTCCCACTCCCCCTGCTTGTGTTCCTGCTCTAGCTATCTCTCTCTCTCTCTCTCTCTCTCTCTCTGTCAAATAAATAAAAAATCTTTAATAAAAAAAAAAAACTTTTTTTCTCATCTCAAACCTACCTTGTGTATTTTTGAAAATGTTGAAGTTTAACTGTGATTTTTTTCCCCCTAATTTCTAATTCCCCCAAGGACATCCTTGGTAAACCTAGAATGAA
>NW_027847675.1:0-262 GCF_054177405.1 Leptonychotes weddellii
GAGAAATATTGTATGCCTGTAAACAAAATTTACTCAGAGTAAGATGCTAAGAATTACATTGTGTTGTCTGATCTTTTCTATGTGCAGTGTGAAATGAAGTATGGTGGGTTGTTTTAATTTCACTAATAAATATGTCACACTGGATTTAAAAACTGTGCATAACATGAATGATAAATATGTTATTATTGGGAAATGACTGAACCTAGATATTATAGTCTAGGTAGAACCATGTGACTCATTAACTTTTCTTTATAAGTTCATA
>NW_027847676.1:0-262 GCF_054177405.1 Leptonychotes weddellii
AGGATGCCAAGACCTCTCGATGGGGAGCCGACAGTCTTTTCAACAGAATGGGCTGGGGACACTGCATCTCCACATGCAAAGGAGGAGGCTGGACCCCTACCTAACAGCACACACACACATTAACTCAAAATGGATCAAAGACCTCAATGTAAGGCCTAACACGATAAAACTCTGGAAGAAAACGTAGGACAAAAGCTTCACGACACTGGATTTGGCAATGATTTCTTGGATGTGACCAAAGGCACAGGCAACAAAAGAAAAA
>NW_027847677.1:0-262 GCF_054177405.1 Leptonychotes weddellii
CAGACCTGCTGTTACCTGTGGGTCCAACATGTCCAGGAGTTTTGGACCAGGGCCAGGGTGACATAGGTATGTCTGGATGAGGAGTCACAAGCCTGAGTGCTGACAGGTCTGGATTTATGGGAGCTGGGCTTTAAAGTCCACTCATGGTGTTGAAGCTTAGCAGGGTCTTCACCAAGCCAGAAAGGAAGGGGAGGGGAGACCTGCCAGGCTTATGGTTTGCTGGCAATGGGGCAGACTCTGTGTGAGTAGGTGTATCATTGGA
>NW_027847678.1:0-262 GCF_054177405.1 Leptonychotes weddellii
ACACAGTGTCCTTCTTCTTCTGCCACCAAAGGTACAGGAAGGAGCTTGGTGACTGCACACCTCCCCCCCCCCCCCCAACAGCTGGCAGAGAGGCAGAGAAGTTTGCTCAGAGGCTTCGGAGGCTCTCTGAGCCCAGGACGCAGCGGGCAGCAAGCGGGAGGGAGCAGGCATGTGGCATGTGGCATGTGGCAGGCATGTTCCTCGCTGGCTGTCCCCATGAGCTGCAGCTGGCCGGTGTCAGTCAAGCGGAAGGCCGCCCTGA
>NW_027847679.1:0-2089 GCF_054177405.1 Leptonychotes weddellii
GAAAACTTCCAAACTCGTTTTATGAGGCCAGCATTACCTTGATCCCAAAACCACACAAAGACCCCATTAAAAAGGAGAATTACAGACCAATATCCTTGATGAACGTGGATGCAAAAATTCTCACCAAAATATTAGCCAATAGGATCCAACAGTACATTAAAAGGATTATTCACCACGACCAAGTGGGATTTATCCCTGGGCTGCAAGGTTGGTTCAACATCCGCAAATCAATCAATGTGATACCATACATTAATAAAAGAAAGAACAAGAACCATATGATCCTCTCAATAGATGCAGAAAAAGCATTTGACAAAGTATAGCATCTTTTCTTGATCAAAACTCATCAGAGTATAGGGATAGAGGGTCCATGCCTCAAGATCATAAAAGCCATCTATGAAAAATCCACAGTGAATATCATTCTCAATGTGGAAAAACTGAGAGCTTTCCCCCTAAAGTTAGGAACACGGCAGGGATGTCCACTATCACCACTGCTATTCAACATAGTATTAGAAGTCCTAGCCACACAATCAACAACAAAAAGAAATAAAAGGCATCCAAATCAGCAAAGAAGAAGTCAAACTCTCACTCTTTGCAGATGATATGAAACTTTATGTGGAAAACCCAAAAAACTCCACCCCAAAGCTGCTAGAACTCATAGAGGAATTTAGTAAAGTGGCAGGATATAAAATCAATGCACAGAAATCAGTGGCATTCCTATACACCAACAAGACAGAGGAAAGAGAAATTAAGGAGTCAATCCCCTTTATAATTGCACCCAAAACCATAAGATACCTAGGAATAAATCTAACCAAAGAGGTAAAGAATCTGTACTCAGAAAACTATAAAATACTCATGAAAGAAATTGAGGAACACACAAAGAAATGGAAAAATGTTCCATGCTTATGGACTGAGAGAACAAATATTGTGAAGATGTCAATGCTACCTAGAGAAATCTACACATTCAATGCAATCCCCATCAAAATACCATATACCAAAATACTAAAAAATAGATGACGATAAAATCTGCATCTACTCATGCATCCTGCACCTCCTCTCTGCCATGAGCCAGAAGACCTACCTCTACCACATAGACAAAGTTGACTCCAATGACAGCCTATATGGGGGAGACTCCATGTTTCTGGCTGAAAACAACAAGCTGTGTGAGAGGGTGATGGCTCAGATCCTGGAGCACCTGAAAACCTTGGCCAAGGATGAGGCTCTGAAGTGCCAAAGCTCCCTGGGCCTTTCCTTCTTTAATAGTATCTTGGCACATGGAGACCTGCGCAACAACAGACTCCACCAGCTCTCCGTCAACCTGTGGCACCTGGCACAGAGACATGGCTGTGCAGATATGAGGACCATGGTGAAAACTCTGGAATACATCAAGAAGTGAAGCAAACAACCAGATATGGGTCATCTGACTGAACTGGCCCTCAGGCTCCCTCTGCAAACAAGGACCTGACTAGGGCTGTGAAGCCAAGTCCAGAAGACCTGCTTTGCTTTATTCTTACATATATAAATTGGTTTCAGCTTTGGCCTCTACCCAGATTATTGTGACAGTGAAGAAGTAGGAATTGTCGGAGCATTAAAATCCAATCTTGTTAAAAAAAAAAAAAAAAGGAAATGGATACCTGGCTATTGTGGACATTGAATGGAAGAAATGGAACAAACAACCCTAAAATTTGTATGGAACCAGAAAAGACCCTGAATAGCCAGAGGAATGTGGAAAAAGAAAAGCAAAGGCGGCGGCATCACAATTCCGACTTCAAGCTCTATTACAAAGCTGTCATCATCAAGACAGTATGGTACTGGCATAAAAACAGACACATAGATCAATGGAACAGAATAGAGAGCCCAGAAATGGATGCTCAACTCTATGGTCAACTCATCTTCAACAAAGCAGGAATGAATGTCCAATGGAAAAAAGACAGTCTCTTCAACAAATGGTGTTGGGAGAATTCGACAGCTGCATGCAGAAGAATGAAACTGGACCATTTCCTTACACCACACACAAAAACCGACTCCAAATGGTTGAAAGACCTCAATGTGAGACAGGAGTCCATCAAAATCCTAAAGGAGAACACAGGCA
>NW_027847680.1:0-262 GCF_054177405.1 Leptonychotes weddellii
TCTCAGATGAGATGCCAAAAGCTGCCAGGGAAAGCTGCCAGAGAACAAATGCCCCCAAAACTGGTTTTCACTGAGCCCATCCCCCCCTCACAGGGGGCAGGGCAACTCTTCCCAAACAGGGTTGCCTGAGTAACAGTGCAGCAGGCCCCTCCCTAAGAAGACAGGCTGGGAGAACAAGAAGCCAGCAACTTAAAGGTCCCAATAAAACAGGTGCATCTTGCTTGGGTTGTGGTCAGTAATTTGGACTCTGTACATTCCCTCA
>NW_027847681.1:0-262 GCF_054177405.1 Leptonychotes weddellii
AAAAAAAAAATAATAATGCAAGACCTCAGTAAGACCCTTAACAAAGAGATAGGAAACATGAAAAAGAACCAATCAGAGAAGAAATACTAAAGAAATTAAATTAAAAATATACTAGATGGAATAAACAGTAGACTAGAGAAAGGGGAAGAACAGATCAGTTACCTGGAGGACAGAGTAATAGAGAGCAATCAAGCTGAATGGGAGAAGGAAAAGTAATAATAAAAGTGAGAATAGGGGCACCTGAGTGGCTCAGTCGTTAGGC
>NW_027847682.1:0-262 GCF_054177405.1 Leptonychotes weddellii
AGAGCATGAGAGGGAGAAGCAGACTCCCCGCCGAGCAGGGAGCCCGATGCGGGACTCGATCCCGGGACTCCAGGATCATGACCTGAGCCGAAGGCAGTCGCTTAACCAACTGAGCCACCCAGGCGCCCAGAATAAGGAACTTCTTACCCCCCCTACGTTACTAGTACGCAATATCGTTATACAAGTTACATCTGAGTCTGTCGTGAGTCTTAGCAGGTATTACACATACATACGTGATGAACATGAGGGGTTGAGAATCAAA
>NW_027847683.1:0-262 GCF_054177405.1 Leptonychotes weddellii
CCCATGGCCGAGGGGCTACCTTGACAGGCAGGCCCCAGATTTGTATTGGAAAAGTACCCGTCAGGCCCATGGTAGGTCTGGGAGAATTTCTCCCCAGGGATAGGATTCAATCTTTCTCCGGTAGCTGAGAGCGAGGGGAGCCAGGAGGGTGGACGTGAGTGGTTCTTTAGAATGCTTCCTCCAGCCAGGCCTCTCCTTCTTTCAAAGCCCTCAGTACCATGCTTTTTGCACGTAACCACTACTAATCCAGGGGGCTACCTGA
>NW_027847684.1:0-262 GCF_054177405.1 Leptonychotes weddellii
TGAGCTGAAGGCAGTTGCTTAACCAACTCAGCCACCCAGGCGCCCCAGAATATTTTTTTAAAGATTTTTTTATTTTTATTTTTTTTAAAGATTTTACTTATTTGTTTGAGAGAGAATGAGCACGAGAAGGGGGAGGGTCAGAGGGAGAAGCAGACTCCCTGCTGAACAGGGAGCCCAAGCATGGCTTGATCCCGGGACTTCAGGATCATGACCTGAGCCAAAGGCAGACGCTTAACCAACTGAGCCACCCAGGTGCCCTTAA
>NW_027847685.1:0-262 GCF_054177405.1 Leptonychotes weddellii
AAATCAGTTCCCCTTTCCTTTGTCTACAGTTGCTCAAAGGGTTTAATGTAATTTCAGAACCCACACTGATACACATCTGCTGCTCTGGTACCTCCTAACTCAAGGTTCCTTCTATCCTGGTGTATGTTTTGTAAATGGTCTGATGCTGCCGGTTATTTAAGACTATTCTCACAACCACCATCCCCACCATTCCCACCATAGCAGGAGCTTCACTTCATATAACCACTTCAAGGCCATTCTTCCTTGACAGAATTGTCCTTAA
>NW_027847686.1:0-262 GCF_054177405.1 Leptonychotes weddellii
ATTACTAAATGACCCCGGAATTCCACTCCCAGCTAAATATTCAACAAAACTGAAAGCAGGTACTTCAGTACTTCTACATGAATGTTCACAGCAGCACTGTTCACAATAACCAAAAGGTGGAAATAATCCAAGTGTCCTGGGGCGCCTGGGTGGCTCAGTTGGTTAAGTGACTGCCTTCGGCTCAGGTCATGATCCCAGGATCCTGGGATCGAGCCCCGCATCGGGCTCCCTGCTCGGCGGGAAGCCTGCTTCTCCCTCTCCC
>NW_027847687.1:0-262 GCF_054177405.1 Leptonychotes weddellii
CACATATACACTCTTAATTCCTTTTTATTGATGAATAATATGCTATTGTATAGATTTTCCACGTTTATCCATTCATATGTTGGATTTAGGTCTTTCCTGCTTTTTGGCTATTATGAATAATTCTGCTATGAACATTTGTGTAAAATTTTTTGTGTGGGCATATGTTTCTATTCTCTTGGATATATACCTAAGAGTGTAACTGCCGGGTCAATGGTAACTTCACATTTACCCATTTGAGGAACTGCCAGCCTGTTTTTTGAAG
>NW_027847688.1:0-262 GCF_054177405.1 Leptonychotes weddellii
CCCTGGCCCGCAGATGATAAGTGGGCACCGGGTCCATCTCCTAGACGAAGAGCCGTCGCCACACTGTGAAGCATCCGTGCCACGGGGATGCGTGGTTTCTGGAGCCTGTCCCAGCCACGCATGGTGTGGGAGGGGCACGGCAGCTCACGGACCAGGCGGGGGAGAAGGGGACTGGCCGTGGCTGCTGAGAGGCGGGAGGACAGGGGCGAGAAGCCAGCGTGGCTGACAGCTGTCAGTGTAATCTCGAGGCCCCACACACAAA
>NW_027847689.1:0-262 GCF_054177405.1 Leptonychotes weddellii
CTACTTTTAAGATCTACTCTTTTAGCAACATTCAAATATATGCTGAGGTAAACTATAGGCATCGTGCTGTACATTACATCCCCAGGATATATTTAGCTTATAACTAGAAGTTTGTACCTTTTGACCACCCACACCCATTTTCCCATCCTCCCTTGCCTCTAACAACCAATAATATGTTCTCTGTATCAATGAACCCTACATTTTTTTTTTTTAGATTCCACATATAAATAAGATCATACAGTATTTGTTTTTCTCTTTCTGA
>NW_027847690.1:0-2089 GCF_054177405.1 Leptonychotes weddellii
ATGCCCCCAACATGGGAGCAGCCATATCCATAAGCCAGCTGTTCACCAAAATAAAGAGTCATGTTGATAACAATAAGTTAATTGTAGGAGACCTCAATACTCCACTCTCAGCAATGGACAGATCATCTAAGCAGAAAATCAACAAGGAAACAAGAGCTTTGAATGATACACTGGACCAGATGGACCTCATAGATATTTACAGAACATTCCACCCTAAAACAACAGAATACTCATTCTTCTCGAGAGCACATGGAACTTTCTCCAGAATAGACCATATACTGGGTCACAAATCAGCACTCAACCGATACCAAAAGATTGAGATTATTCCCTGAATATTCTCAGACCACAATGCTCTACAACTGGAACTCAATCACAAGAAAAAATTTGGCAGAAATTCAAACACTTGGAAGCCAAAGACCACTCTGCTCAAGAATGTTTGGGTCAACCAAGAAATCAAAGAAGAACTTAAACAATTCATGGAAATCAATGAGAATGAAAACACATCGGTCCAAAACCTATGGGATACTGCAAAGGCAATTCTAAGGGGGAAATACATAGCCATCCAAGCATCACTCAAAAAAATAGAAAAATCCTGAATTCACCAACTAACTCTACACCTTAAAGCACTAGAGAAAAAGCAACAAATGACGCCTAAGCCACACATTAGAAGAGAAATAATTAATTTTAGAGCAGAAATCAATGAATTAGAAACCAGAAACACGGTAGATCAGGTCAACAAAACTAGAAGTTGGTTCTTTGAAAGAATTAATAAGATCAATAAACCACTGGCCAGACTTATCCAAAAGAAATGAGAAAGGACCCAAATTAATAAAATGATGAATGAAAGGGGAGAGATCATGACTAACACCAAGGAAATAGAAACAATTATTAGAAATTATTATCAACAACTATATGCCAATAAACTGAGCAATCTGGATGAAATGGAGGCCTTCCTGGAAACCTATAAGCTGCCAAGACTGAAACAGGAAGAAATTGACAACCTGAATAGGCCTATAACCAGTAACGAGATTGAAGCAGTGATCTAAAACCTCCCAAAAAACAAGAGTCCAGGGCCTGATGGATTCCCTGGGAAATTCTACCAAACATTCAAAGAAGAAGTAATACCTATTCTACTGAAGCTGTTTCAAAAAATAGAAACAGAAGGAAAACTTCCAAACTCATTCTATGAGGCCAGCATTACCTTAATCCCCAAACCAGGCAAAGACCCCATCAAAAAGGAGAATTTCAGACAGATATCCCTGATGAATATGGATTCTAAAATCCTCCACAAAATCCTAGCTAATAGGATCCAACAATACATCAAAAGGATCATCCACCAGGACCAAGTGGGATTTATCCCGGGGATGCAAGGGTGGTTCAACATTTGCAAATCTATCAGTGTGATAGAACACACTAATAAGAGGAGGGAGAAGAACCATATGGTCCTCTCAATTGATGCAGAAAAAGCATCTGACAAAATACAACATCCTTTCCTAATTGAAACTCTCCAGAGTATATGGATAGAGGGAACATTCCTCAAGTTCATAAAATCCATCTATGAAAAAGCCACAGCGAATATCATCCTCAATGGGGAAAAGCTGAGAGCCTTTCCCTCAAGAGCAGGAACACGTCAAAGATGCCCACTCTCACCACTATTTTTCAACATAGTACTAGCAGTCCTAGCAACAGCAATCAGACAAGAAAAAGAAATAAAAGGTATTCAAATTGGCAAAGAAGTCAAACTCTCTTTTCGCAGATGACATTACACTTTATGTGGAAAACCCAAAAGACTCCACCCCCAAATTACTAGAACTCATACAGGAATTCAGTAACATGGCAGGATACAAAATCAGTGCACAGAAATCAGTTGCTTTCTTATACACTAACAATGCAACTGTAGAAAGAGAAATTAGAGAAACGATTCCATTTACAATAGCACCAAAAACCATAAGATACCTCAGAATAAACCTAACCAAAGAGGTAAAGGATCTATACTCTAGGAACTACAAAACACTCATGAAAGAAATTGAAGAAGACATAAAAAGATGGAAAAATATTCCATGCGCATGGATCAGAACAACAAACATTG
>NW_027847691.1:0-262 GCF_054177405.1 Leptonychotes weddellii
CAAACTGAGGGCTGCGGGAGTGGTGGGGGGTGGAAGGGATGGAGTGGCTGGGTGATAGATACTGGGGAGGGTATGTGCCATGGTGAGCGCTGTGAATTGTGTAAGACTAATGAATCACAGACCTGTACCTCTGAAACAAATAATACGTTATACGTTAAAAAAAGAAAAAAAAAAAAAGAAGAAGATAGTAGGAAAGGAAAAATGAAGGGGGGTGGAATCGGACGGGGAGACAAACCATGAGAGACTATGGACTCTGAGAAAC
>NW_027847692.1:0-262 GCF_054177405.1 Leptonychotes weddellii
CTTATGGAGGTTCCCTTGTATGATATCCGTTTCTTTGGCTCTTTAGAATTTTTTCTTTGAAATTGAAGAAGATGCAAATAAATCAAAAGCTACCCCGTGGTGCTGGTTTGGAAGAGTTGATGCTGTTAAATGTCCATATTACCCAAAGCCATCTAGAGACTCAATGCAATCCCTGTCAAAATTCCAATGGCATTCTTCACGGAAATAGAAGGAACACTCCTAATATTCGAATGGAACCCCAAAAGACCTCAAATAGCCAAAG
>NW_027847693.1:0-262 GCF_054177405.1 Leptonychotes weddellii
ACTGTCCATAAAATGAACAACCTCCGTGAAATAAATTTCTGTTGTATACCATCTTTATAATTCTTTTTTCGGCTGAAACCATTAGAAGCTTCTGGCTGCAATGGTAAATTACGGAGGAGTGAAGTCACTGCTGGACGGTCTCCTTTCCAGTTCACAACTAGAGATTAAGTTTAAGAGACCCAACCCAACCCCCTTCCCACTGAATCAGACTTGCTCCTGCCCTCTGAGCTCTCAGAATCTGAAGGCCGAAGGCCAAGAGGAA
>NW_027847694.1:0-262 GCF_054177405.1 Leptonychotes weddellii
CATCCATGCTCTTGCACATGAAAGACATATTGCTGATATTCTCCCCCACTTTAACTGCCCCCTAAAATGAACCTTGAAATCTGCTTTAAAGAAAACCAAGAGCTGGGCGCCTGGGTGGCTCAGTTGGTTAAGCCACTGCCTTCGGCTCAGGTCATGATCCTGGAGTCCTGGGATCGAGTCCCGCATCGGGCTCCCTGCTCGGCGGGGAGTCTGCTTCTCCCTCTGACCCTCCCCCTTCTCATGCTCTCTCTCTCTCTCTCTC
>NW_027847695.1:0-262 GCF_054177405.1 Leptonychotes weddellii
ACAGTTTCCTTTTTGTTCTCCCACCCACCCCCACCAAAGGACTGGCCACGTGGTCAAGGGGTACGGCCGGCAGGCCTCTCTGCACAGCTCCTGAAGTCTTCTGTGACAGTCCTCCTAGCTCATTGGTCACCAGAGGCCAATGGATCCAGTGAAGGGCCGGGAGACCCAGGGACCGGCAGAGCCTGAGGACCCCCCCCCCGCCCGCCTCCTGCCAACCTACCCACCTCTGAGCCGCAGGTAAGACACTTGTCGCATCAGACAC
>NW_027847696.1:0-262 GCF_054177405.1 Leptonychotes weddellii
CAAGGGGCGGTGATTAGCTGTGGCTCAGGGTGGTGGAGAATGACCTTTTTTTTTTTTTTTTAATTTTTTTTTTTAAGATTTTTATTTATTTGCGAGAGAGAGAATGAGAGACAGAGAGCATGAGAGGGAGGAGGGTCAGAGGGAGAAGCAGACTCCCTGCTGAGCAGGGAGCCTGATGTGGGACTCGATCCCGGGACTCCAGGATCATGACCTGAGCCGAAGGCAGTCGCTTAACCAACTGAGCCACCCAGGCGCCCGGAGA
>NW_027847697.1:0-262 GCF_054177405.1 Leptonychotes weddellii
CAACCAAAAAAAACCGTCAGCACTAATTAATAATTTCAGTAAAGTTGCAGGATATACTGTACGTTAAGAATGAAACATCTGAAAGAGAAAGAGAGCTATTCCATCTTGAATAGCATCAAAATCAATACCTAGAAATAAATTTACCCAAGAAAGTGAAAGATCTGTATAAATGAAACCTACACGACTTTGCTGAATGAAACTGAAAAGACACAAATGGAAAGACATCTTCTGTTCATGGATTAGAAGAATTAATGTTAAAATG
>NW_027847698.1:0-262 GCF_054177405.1 Leptonychotes weddellii
CGCCTGGGTGGCTCAGTTGGTTAAGCGACTGCTTTCGGCTCAGGTCATGATCCTGGAGTCCCGGGATCGAGTCCCGCATCGGGCTCCCTGCTCAGCAGGGAGCCTGCTTCTCCCTCTGACCCTCACCCCTCTCATGTGCTCTCTCTCTCTCATTCTCTCTGTCTCAAATAAATAAATAAAATCTTTAAAAAAAAAAAAATTTCCAAACTCAAGTGTTTATTATTTAAAATAGAGCTCCTCTGTAAAATAGTCCTACCCCTTA
>NW_027847699.1:0-262 GCF_054177405.1 Leptonychotes weddellii
ACGGGGACACTGGGTGATTATAATAGATGGCATTTATCAAGCAAGTACTATGTACCAGGTACCTGTGATCTTTTTTAATTCTCATCAAAAAACACCTCTGTGATAAAGGTATTACTATAATATCCATTTTAGCAATGAGGAAATTGAAGCGCAGATTTGCTGAGTGTCACAAATTCGGCAGGTGGTGATGGAGTTGGAGGTCAAACCTATACATGCTGTCTGTGAAACCTGGGTCATTAACCAAAACTTTCACCATATTAGG
>NW_027847700.1:0-262 GCF_054177405.1 Leptonychotes weddellii
CCCCATGCAAGTCTGGGTCAATCTGAAAACAATTTTTCTCCATCAATTTTATTTACATTCTTAATTTTTCCATTACAGCAGCTGCGTTTGCGAACACCTAGAATAAATTCTAGACCAAGTGTGCAGGGGAACTCGGTTGCCAACCTGATGTAGAACGAATGGTTTTCTTTTCTCTCCACCTACACAGTACCTCTGCTTCGTGACCAAAATGCTACAGAATCGCCGGGGAGCGCTTCCCAGCCGCAACCACACACCCACTCCG
>NW_027847701.1:0-2089 GCF_054177405.1 Leptonychotes weddellii
GAGGTAAAGTTGAGGTGTAAGAGGCACAGAGATTTAGAACATCCCCTGCAGGACTATAACAGGGAATCAAGAAAGAAAGATTGAGAAATACTGAGGGCTCTCTCAGGTTAGATGGCCAGGAGGAGCAGAAGGCCTCTTCTAGTGACATAACTCTCCTGCCAAGTGTGGCGACCTAGGAGAAAGCCCCAAGAATGAGACCATTGAGTTTACCCAAATCCAAGTTTTTTAAGGTTGTCTTGGTAGAACACCAAGTGATTCTAAAGTGCTAGTGAAGAGCTGTCTGGGTGGCTCAGTCGGTTAAGCACCTGACTATCGATTTTGGTTCTGGTCATGATTTCAGGGTCCTGAGGTCAAGCCCCACATTGGGCTCTGCCGTGGGCATGGAGCTTGCTTAAGACTCTCTCTCGCCCTCTGCCCCTCCCCCCCTGCTCACTCGCTCTCTCTCTCCACCCCCCCAAAAAAAACAAAAAAAAACCAAAGTGCTAGTGAATGTAGTTGAAATTTTTGACCATGCAGTGCAAGTTAAACCAGATGGACAAGGAAAACAAGGAAAGAAGAGGGGTTGGAAGTCTTGGTGAGAATGGAGAACTAATTTGATGGGAAGGAAGAGTGGGGGGTGTGAAAAGTGAGTGGTGGTTGTGAGAGGGAAAATTCAGAGTTCAAGATCTCAAAGATATAGCCCTTCCAAGTGATGCTGAGGTCTGAGATACAACTTTGCACAGGGGTGCCTAAACGGGAGCAGGGAAAGAGACTGGAAAGCTTTTGTAACTGAAAAAGTTGAAGCACTGAGAGGACAGTGTGAGACCATTCTGTGTGGTTTTGAAGTCTCTAAAGATGTTGGTGGGGATGAGATATGAAGAAAAACTGAGATAGATATAAAGTTGTTAAGAGTGTGATAAAGATGTTGGTGGAGAAGACTGCTGTGCAGATAGGAAGAGCATGGCAAATACAAAAGGCATGGGCTTCAAGAAAAGAAAAGGAGGTTACCAATGGTGCTGAACAGTGGTCTCTCCTCTGCCCCCTGCCCCTTGAGATTGGAGAGAAGGAAGAACAGCCTTCACCAAAGAGAAAAGGAGCAACATTAGGGTAAATCCAGGTTTCACAGTGCCAGAGGAAGACTCTTTCAAAAATGAGACAGAATTTGAATATATGAGGAGCTCCACAGCATACTGTGAAATGGATTGGTAGAAGTGTCGTGTGGGGTAAGGAGTCTAATCCATGGAAGTTAGATCCCAGTGAGAGTTCAGGAGAAGAAGAAAAAGGCTGGAGGGTTT
This sequence comes from Leptonychotes weddellii, assembly GCF_054177405.1. NCBI lineage: Eukaryota > Metazoa > Chordata > Mammalia > Carnivora > Phocidae > Leptonychotes > Leptonychotes weddellii. The sequence continues at coordinate 1,275 of NW_027847701.1, forward strand.
TGCTTCTGGAAACAGGAGGTTGCTGCTTCTGGAATTTAGAATGGAAGGTACATAGCATTTATTATGATGGAAAAAAAACATAAATACCCCAAAGGAGGTGTTAGGGGGATGCACAAGACAAAGCATGTCTTCTAGTTCCACGGCTTCAAATGCCCATCTTCATGCTGATGACTCCCAATGTTGTCTCTCTAGCTCTGACCTTGCCTCTGAAAGCCAGACTCCTATCCAATTGCCAAGTGTCATCTCCACTTGGATGTCTGCCCAATGGATTTAGACTTAACATATTCAAAACTGAACTTTTGGTTCTCCCACCTCATCGGAATCCATGTCCCTCCCAGTTTCCCTATCATCCAATCCCCCCAAAAACCCATCCAATCTATCATCGAGTCCTGTCAATTCTACCCCTGAAATATATCCCATATTTGTCTACTTCTCTCCAATTTCCTGGCTGCCACCATCTTCTCTCCTATTGCTGCCATTGCCTCCTAATTGATGCCCCTGCTTTCATTCTTTCCTCCTACAATCCAGTCTAGATAAAATCTTTTTTTTTTTAAGATTTTATTATTTATTTGAGAGAGAGAGTGAGCGAGAGAAAGAGAGCACAAGCAGGGGGAGTGGGAGAGGGAGAAGCAGGCTACCTGCTGAGTGGAGAGCCCGATGCGGGGCTCGATCCCAGGACCCTGGAATCATGACCTGAACCTAAGGCAGATGTTTAACGACTGAGCCACCCAGGCGCCCTAGACACAGGATCTTTTAAAAACATAAATCCGGGGCGCCTGGGTGGCTCAGTCATTAAGCGTCTGCCTTCGGCTCAG
>NW_027847702.1:0-262 GCF_054177405.1 Leptonychotes weddellii
TACTCAAACAGGTCACTTAATGGTTGCTGAAGGACTGTAGCAATCATAATTTGTGTATGACCATTCACACTGAATGTTTATCCAAAACAAGCTAGGTATTAATTCTTACATGGACTGATTCCAGCTAAACATTTAGTTTGATGGAATGTGTATAATTGTTTCCTTTTAGACTAGAGATTCTTCATCCTCCCATTTAATAAATAGTACATCCTAAACAAATTTAGTGTCAGGAGGTAGTCTGAAATCCAAATAAAGGTTCATA
>NW_027847703.1:0-262 GCF_054177405.1 Leptonychotes weddellii
GGAAAACAAATATCCACAATTAAGGAAGAGAGAATCATGATTTATTGTACACTGTTTATACACTTTTAAGTGTTCTATTAATTAGCCACAGTGAAGTCCCCTTGAATTGTTTAAACAATAACATCCTAGCAATGTCATAACAGTTCACCTCTTTAAAGCAAGATTTCTGGCCAAGTACCTGGAATGGGATGAGTTCTCCCATTAGAAAGAGCAGTACTGAACAACCTACCATGAGTGTCAATTCAACCCTGAGGAAATGGAA
>NW_027847704.1:0-262 GCF_054177405.1 Leptonychotes weddellii
AACCAGAGGCCAGGGAGAGGAAAGGCAAAACTAAGGGATGAGGCTTCTGTCAGTTATCTGGGGTTGGAAAGCCTCAGTGTCTTTGCCTGGCCTTTTATGCTCAGGATCCCTGGTGTGAGTCCTCCAGGACCATGGTGCTCAGCAGTCCTGGTGTGAATTCCCCAGGACCGTGATGCTCAGGATCCCTGGTGTGAGTCCCTCAGGACCGTGATGCTCAGGATCCCTGGTGTGAGTCCCCCAGGACCGTGATGCTCAGGATCCC
>NW_027847705.1:0-262 GCF_054177405.1 Leptonychotes weddellii
ACAAAATTACAGAAATTGGTTGCATTTTTATACACTAAAAACAAGCTATAAGAAATAGAAATTAAAAAAAAAATCCTATTTACAAGTGCAGCAAAAGAACAAAATACCTAAAAATAAATTTAACCAAGTAGGTAAAAGACCTGTACTCTGAAAAGTGTAAGATATTGATAAAAGAAACTGAAGAAGATACCAAAAAAAATGGAAGTATATGCCATACTCATGGATTGGAAGAATACTGTTAAAATGTCCATACCTCCAAAAG
>NW_027847706.1:0-262 GCF_054177405.1 Leptonychotes weddellii
CATCTAGAACTAATGATGTAATGTATGGGGATTAACATAAGAATAAAAAAAAAAATTACAAAAAAAAAAAAAATATTTGTATCTAGGTTTGGTGACAGAGATGTTAACTGGAATATTGTGATGATCATTTTGTAATATAAATATTGACTCATGATGTTGTACAACAAAAACTAATGTTACAGGTTAATGATACCTCAATTTATTTTTTTATTTTAAAGATTTATTTTAGAGAGAGTGAGCAAGGGAGGAGCAGACAGAGAGG
>NW_027847707.1:0-262 GCF_054177405.1 Leptonychotes weddellii
CTCCTCATGAAGGGTTGTTAGGGCCATAACACCCACCTACTGAGTGCCACCGCATTCATAAAGTATGGGCAAGAATTTGAACTTCTTACAACCAGTGACAATGCCGAGTCTCACTCGGTTTCCTGACAGAAAATCTGCGTAAACGTTAGTAATGTGTGGTCATGGCAGCTTTCCACTCTACAGGAAGACTGGTAATCAGGTAGTTAGTAGTACACAGACAATGCTTCCAGTTCTGACGGCTTTTTGGTAAATGAAAGAAATA
>NW_027847708.1:0-262 GCF_054177405.1 Leptonychotes weddellii
CAGAGCTTTCTTTACAGAATAGTCAGGTCTGGCCCACGGGCATAGAGGCCCTGCTTGGAGCCGCACCAGCCACGAGAAGATCCTCGAAGGAAATGTTCTCCGCGGGCGCTGCCTGGTGCAGGAACCCCCAGCCGCTCAGGCCCTGAGCACTGGAAACGTGGCCCGTGTGACTAAAGAACTAAATTTTACGTTTAAGTTACGTTAATTTAACGGTAAATGACCAACGCGGCTACCCCAAGGGAGGCTCCGAGGCTTCACTTAC
>NW_027847709.1:0-262 GCF_054177405.1 Leptonychotes weddellii
CAGCTTTACTCTCTTAAAAGCTGCCAAGAGTCAGGTCTGGTGGGAGAGGCAGAGCCTAGGAGCACCAGGCACACTGCCCCGGGTGGGGGAGGTCAGGGATGCCAGATCCCATAGGCCCAGGCCTGACACTCACTGCCTGTCCCCTCCCTGGTGGCCCCTGACCTACTCCTTCTGGCCTGAAATAGGGACAGTTAGGAGGCCAAGAAGCCAGACGGACCCTCAGGTTAAGCACACTAGCCTTGCCTGGCCGGTCTGCTCTGCC
>NW_027847710.1:0-262 GCF_054177405.1 Leptonychotes weddellii
CTACTACAGAGCTCTTTACTCTTCTAAGCTTCTTTCAAAAATGGCAGTCTTTCATTATTCTTGGTATGTGTTGGGACAGTATTCCCACTACACCTAGCTAATATAACCATTAATTACAAAAATCAAGATTTGGAGTCAGCTAGGGTGGTTCAACATCCCACAGTTTTTTTTTTTTTGGTTTTTTTTCTTTTATTCTTATGTTAATCCCCATATATTACATCATTAGTTTTAGATGTAGTGTTCCATGATTCATTGTTTGTGC
>NW_027847711.1:0-2089 GCF_054177405.1 Leptonychotes weddellii
AGTCGGAAGGAACTCAAAAACATGGAGGCTAAAGAGCATCCTACTAAAAAATGAATGGGTCAACCAGGAAATTAAGGAAGAATTTTAAAAATTCACGGAAACAAATGAAAATGAAAACACAACTGTTCAAAATCTTTGGGATGCAGCAAAGGCAGTCCTAAGAGGAAAGTATATAGCAATACAAGTCTTTCTCAAGAAACAGGAAAGGTCTCAAATACACAACCTAACCCTACACCTAAAGGAACTGGAGAAAGAACAGCAAATAAAGCCTAAAACCAGCAGGAGAAGAGAAATAATAAAGATCAGAGCAGAAATCAACGAAATAGAAACCAAAAGAACAGTAGAACAGGTCAATGAAACTAGGAGCTGGTTCTCTGAAAGAATTAATAAGATTGATATACCCCTGGCTAGACTTATCAAAAAGAAAAGAGAAAGGACTCAAATAAATAAAATCATGAATGAAAGAGGAGAGATCACAACCAAGACCAAAGAAATACAATTACAAGAACATATTATGAGCAAGTATATGCCAGCAAATTAGACAATCTGGAAGAAATGGATGCATTCCAATAAAAAAAAGAGAAATGGATGCATTCCTAGAGAAGTATAAACTACCAAAACTGAACTGGGAAGAAATATAAAACCTGAACAGACCCATAACCGGTAAGGAAATTGAAGCAGTCATCAAAAATCTCCCAAGAAACAAGAGCCCAGGGCCAGATGGCTTCCCAGGGGAATTCTACCAAACATTTAAAGAAGAATTAATACCTATTCTTTTGAAACTGTTCCAAAAAATAAAAATGGAAGGAAAACTTCCAAACTCATTTTATGAGGCCAGCATTACCTTGATCCCCAAATCAGACAAAGACCTTCAAAAAGGAGAACTACAGACCAATATCCCTGATGAGTATGGATGCAAAAATTCTCACCAAACTACTAGCCAATAGGATCCAACAGTACATTAAAAGGATTATTCCATGACAAAGTGGGATTTATTCCTGGGCTACAAGGTTTGTTCAACATCTGCAAATCAATCGATGTGATACAATACATTAATAAAAGAAAGAACAAGAACCATATGATCCTCTCATTAGATGCAGAAAAAGCATTTGACAAAGTACAGCATCCTTTCTTGATTAAAACTCTTCAGAGTGTAGGGATAGAGGGTACATACCTCAATATCATAAAAGCCATCTATGAAAAACCCACAGCGAATATCATACTCAATGGGGAAAAACTGAGAGCTTTTTCTCTAAGGTCAGGAACATGGCAGGGATGTCCACTATCACCACTGCTATTCATAGTACTAGAAGTCCTAGCCTCAGCAATCAGATAGCAAAAAGAAATAAAAGGCATTCAAATCGGCAAAGAAGAAGTCATACTCTCACACTTTGCAGATGATATGATACTTTATGTGGAAAACCCAAAAGACTCCACCCCAAAACTGCTAGAACTCATACAGGAATTCAGTAAAGTAGCAGAACATAAAATCAATCCACAGAAATCAGTTGCATTTCTATACACCAACAACAAGACAGAGGGAAGAGAAATTAAGGAGTTGATCCCATTTACAATTGCACCCAAAACCATAAGATAGCTAGGAATAAATCTAACCAAAGAGGCAAAGAATCTGTACTCCGAAAACTATAGCATACTCATGAAAGAAATTGAGGAAGACACAAAGAAATGGAAAAACACTCCATGCTCATGGATTAGAAGAACAAATATTGTGAAAATGTCTATGCTACCTAGAGCAATCTACACATTTAATGCAATCCCTATCAAAATACCATCAACATTTTTCACAGAACTGAAACAAATAATCCTAAAATTTGTTTGGAACCAGAAAAGACCCCGAATAGCCAGAGGAATGTTGAAAAAGCAAAGCAAAGCCAGTGGCATCACAATTCCGGACTTCCAGCTCTATTACAAAGCTGTCATCATCAAGACAGTTTGGTACTGGCACAAAAACAGACACATAGATCAATGGAACAGAATAGAGAGCCCAGAAATGGACTCTCAACTCTATGGTCAACTAATCTTCGACAAATCAGGAAAGAATGTCCAATGGAAAAACGACAGTCTCTTC
>NW_027847712.1:0-262 GCF_054177405.1 Leptonychotes weddellii
ACATTGACAAAGATTTCTACTGTACATGTATTAAGTGAGATGAAAGAGGCAAAGTCACTTCCACAGTGCCCGACACATAGTAGGTCCTCAACCATTGTCTAAATATGGTCTCTTTCTATTATGAACAATACTAATCTAACTCATTGAATAAATGTAATTATTTAACTTTATTTAAAAGAATGCAAAAATATGTATGCCGCGTTCTTGAGATTTAGACATAACATCACTTGCATTTTACACACATGCTTTGTTATAAATAGTA
>NW_027847713.1:0-262 GCF_054177405.1 Leptonychotes weddellii
AAATCAGTTCCCCTTTCCTTTGTCTACAGTTGCTCAAAGGGTTTAATGTAATTTCAGAACCCCCACTGATACACATCTGCTGCTCTGGTACCTCCTAACTCAAGGTTCCTTCTATCCTGGTGTATGTTTTGTAAATGGTCTGATGCTGCCGGTTATTTAAGACTATTCTCACAACCACCATCCCCACCATTCCCACCATAGCAGGAGCTTCACTTCATATAACCACTTCAAGGCCATTCTTCCTTGACAGAATTGTCCTTAA
>NW_027847714.1:0-262 GCF_054177405.1 Leptonychotes weddellii
CAATGTCCACATCTCCACCAGCGGGGCGGTCGGTGGTGGGGGACAGGAGCAGAAGTGACAGGAGAATGTCACAGGGCGGGTTAGGGAGGATCCGGGGATGTTTGTTAGATTTGTCCTCCCAGGCCACCCACACCGCCCTTCCCACCTCACTGGTAGGCCCTGCGAAGGGTTCCCCGGGGGCCGCTGACCTGGGCGGGCATCCACCTTTGGGACCCTCTCGTCCCCGTCCTGCTCACCCTGGTGGCTGAGCCCCGACTCCTCC
>NW_027847715.1:0-262 GCF_054177405.1 Leptonychotes weddellii
GAGAAATATTGTATGCCTGTAAACAAAATTTACTCAGAGTAAGATGCTAAGAATTACATTGTTTTGTCTGATCTTTTCTATGTGCAGTGTGAAATGAAGTATGGTGGGTTGTTTTAATTTCACTAATAAATATGTCACACTGGATTTAAAAACTGTGCATAACATGAATGATAAATATGTTATTATTGGGAAATGACTGAACCTAGATATTATAGTCTAGGTAGAACCATGTGACTCATTAACTTTTCTTTATAAGTTCATA
>NW_027847716.1:0-262 GCF_054177405.1 Leptonychotes weddellii
ACATCAAAAACTAATGATGTATTGTATGGTGGCTAACATAACATAATAAAATTAAATTAAATTAAAAAAAAAAAGAAACAAAAGGCATCCGAATCAGTAAGGAAGAAGTAAAACTTTCACTATTTACAGATGACATGATAGTATATATAGAAAAATGGAAAGGTTCCACCAAAAAACTACTAGAACTGATAAATGAATTCAGTAAAGTCACAGATACAAAATCAATGTACAGAAGTCTTGCATTTCTATACATCAATAATGA
>NW_027847717.1:0-262 GCF_054177405.1 Leptonychotes weddellii
ACACTTCATCTAGAACTAATGATGTAATGTATGGGGATTAACATAAAAATAAAAAAAAATAATAAAAAAAAAATAGTAAAAAAAATAAAGGTTAAAACCATGAGCCTTATAATGGTTGAATGAGGTCACTGATTTGGTGGGTGGCACAAGAGCAACTGAACTCCAGACTGACAGTCTCCAGGTCATTTATTCTCCTACTCTCTCCCCTCCACAGTTTTGCTTTTCTGGAATCCATTCAGATGGCACTGATCCCACTTCCTGC
>NW_027847718.1:0-262 GCF_054177405.1 Leptonychotes weddellii
AAAGGCAAGATGGTGACTGGCCCGCTCCCAGGCTGGCCCTGCTGCCCAGCGCTTACTGAACTAGTACTGATGGGACGATTGCACGCAGGGGCCTTTATTCACTTTACTGCTACCTCTTCAGTGCACCCAAGAGGTGCTCAGGAATGGGAGACTGTGACCACCCCCCCTGTTTGCAGAGTAGCTGGCCTGGGCGCCCTGTCTCCGCCGTCAGCCTGCAGGGACAGGGGAAGTGCCCAGCACAGGCCCGGTCCCCATGTCTATT
>NW_027847719.1:0-262 GCF_054177405.1 Leptonychotes weddellii
AAATTAGGGTTTAAAATACCCACTTTAGGAGTGCCTGGGTGGACTCAGTCGGTTAAGTGTACGACTCTTGGTTTTGGCTCAGGTCATGATCTCAGGGTTGTGAGATTGAGCCCCACATAGATCTCCACGATGGGCATGGAGTCTGCTTGAGATTCTCTCTCTCCATCTCCCTCTTCTTTTGCCCCTCTGCTCCCTAAAACACTAAATAAATAAACAAAATAAATAAAATAAAATACTCACTTTGGAACATTGGGAGAATTAA
>NW_027847720.1:0-262 GCF_054177405.1 Leptonychotes weddellii
AATAAATAAAATCTTTAAAAAAAAAAAAAAAAGATCCAGCCCGTATCAGTTAGCTGTTGCTGGGTATAACCAACCACTCCCAAACATAATGGCTTCAAACAACAAGCATTTATTATTTCTCATGATTCTGTGGGTTAACTGGGCAGCTCTTCCGGTCTGGACTAGTTCAGCTGGAGCTGGGGCTGGATGTTCTAAGAGAGCTTCACTGGCATGACAAGCTGAGTGGTCTAAGGAAACCTCAGCTGAAATTGCTGCTCTCTGC
>NW_027847721.1:0-262 GCF_054177405.1 Leptonychotes weddellii
GGTGGCTCAGTTGGTTAAGCGACTGCCTTCGGCTCAGGTCATGATCCCAGGGTCCTGGGATCAAGTCCCGCATCGGGCTCCCTGCTCTGCGGGGAGCCTGCTTCTCCCTCTCCCACTCCCCCTGCTTGTGTTCCCTCTCTCGCTGTGTCTCTCTCTGTCAAATAAATAAATAAATAAAATCTTTAAAAAAAAAAAAAAAAAGAAAACCCCCGTTTTACCACAAAGAGGAATGACACCTTTTCCAGCTAGTCTCTAGAAAGGA
>NW_027847722.1:0-2089 GCF_054177405.1 Leptonychotes weddellii
TTTAAACCAAAGACTATAATAAGAGATGAGGAGGGACACTATATCATACTTAAAGGGTCTATCCAACAAGAAGATCTAACAGTTTTAAATATCTATGCACTTAACATGGGAGCAGCCTATTATATAAGCCAGTTAATAACAAGATCGAAGAAACACATTGACAACAATACAATAATAGTAGGGGACTTTAACACGCCTTTCGCTCAAATGGACAGATCATCTAAGCAAAAGATCAACAAGGAAATAAAGGATTAAATTACACACTGGACCAGATAGACTTCACAGATTTATTCAGAACATTCCATCCCAAAGCAACAGAATACACACTCTTCTCTAGTGCCCATGGAACATTCTCCAGAATAGATCACATCCTGGGTCATAAATCAGGTCTCAACTGGTACCAAAAGACTGGGATCATTCCCTGCCTATTTTCAGACCACAATGCTTTGAAACTAGAACTCAATCACAAGAGGAAAGTCGGAAAGAACTCAAATACATGGAGGCTAAAGAGCATCCCACTAAAGAATGAATGCATCAACCAGGAAATTAAAGAAGAATTAAAAAAATTCATGGGAACAAATGAAAATGAAAATACAACTGTTCAAAAACTTTGGGATGCAGCAAAGGCCGTCCTAAGAGAAAAATATATAGCAATAAAAGCCTTTCTCAAGAAATAAGAAAGATCTCAAATACACAACCTAACCCTACACCTAAAGGAGCTGGAGAAAGAACAGCAAATAAAGCCTAAACCCAGCAAGAGAAGAGAAAGAATAAAGATCAGAGCAGAAATCAATGAAATAGAAACCAAAAGAACAGTAGAACAGATCAATGAAACTAGGAGCTGGTTCTTTGGAAGAATTAATAAGATTGATAAACCCCCAGCCAGACTTATCAAAAAGAAAAGAGAAATGACTCTGATAAATAAAATCATGAATGAAAGAGGAGAGATCACAACCAACACCAAAGAAATACAATCAATTATAAGAATATATTATGAACAACTATATGCCAGCAAATTAGATAATCTGGAAGAAATGGAAGCACTCCTAGAGACGTATAAACTACCAAAACTGAATCAGGAAGAAAAGAAAACCTGAACAGACCAATAACCACTAAGGAAATTGAAGCAGTCATCAAAAATCTCCCAATAAACAAGAGCCCAGGGCCAGATGGTTTCCAAGGGGAATTCTACCAAACATTTAAAGAAGAATCAATACCTATTCTTCTGAAACTGTTCCAAAAAACAGAAATGGAAGGAAAACTTCCAAACTCATTTTATGAGGCCAGCATTACCTTGATCCCAAAACCAGACAAAGACCCCATGAAAAAGGAGAACTAAAGACCAATATCCCTGATGAATATGGATGAAAAAATTCTCACCAAAATACTAGCCAATGGGATCCAACAGTACATTAAAAAGATTATTCACCACGACCAAGTGGGATTTATTCCTGGGCTGCAAGGTTGGTTCAAAATCTGTAAGTCAATCAATGTGATACAATACATTAATAAAAGAAAGAACAAGAACCATATGACCCCCTCAGGAGATGCAGAAAAAGCATTTGACAAAGTACAGCATCCTTTCTTGATTAAAACTCTTCAGAGTGTAGGGATAGAGGGTACATACCTCAATATCATAAAAGCCATCTATGAAAAACCCACAGCAAATATCGTACTCAATGGAGAAAAGCTAAGAGCTTTTCCCCAAAAGTCAGGAACACGGCAGGGATGTCCACTATGACCACTGCTGTTCAACATAGTCATAGAAGTTCTAGCCTCAGCAATCAAACAACAAAAAGAAATAAAAGGCATCTGAATTGGCAAAGAAGAAGTGAAACTCTCCCTTTTTGCAAATGATATGATACTTTATGTAGAAAACCCAAAAGACTGCACCCCAAAACTGCTAGAACTCATACAGGAATTCAGTAAAGTGGCAGGATATAAAATCAATGCACAGAAATCAGTGGCATTCCTATACACCAACAACAAGACAGAAGAAAGAGAAATTAAGGAGTCGATCCCATTTACAATTGCACCCAAAACCATAAGATACCTAGGAATAAATCTAACCAAAGAGGCAAAGGATCTG
>NW_027847723.1:0-262 GCF_054177405.1 Leptonychotes weddellii
AAGCACTTGGTTTGGTAGTACACATTAAAACAAAACACATGCCTACTCTATGACTAGTAATTCCACACCTGACCATACCAATAGAAATAAATGTGCATGTCCTCGAAAAGTTATGTACTGAAACTTTCTAAACAGCTATATTCATAATAGCCCAAAACTGGATACAAAACTCCAATGCCCATCAACAGAATGAAAGAACTGATCTATGCACAGAACGGAATACTAAATAAGAAACAAGTGCAAACTAGTGCTACACACAATA
>NW_027847724.1:0-262 GCF_054177405.1 Leptonychotes weddellii
AGGAGCAGGTTTGTGTTCTCGGTTCTGGAAATCTAAGAGCTGGGAACAGGCCGGGGACAGGGTCAGCTGGGCGGCTGAGGGGGTGGACTTTGAAATCTATTCATTCACTCACTCATTCATCTACCCATGCAACCTTTCATTCATTCATTCGTTGGACACACGCTTCCCCAAGGCAAGGCAGGCTTCAGGCCCTGTTGTAGGCACAGGGCTCGAGGCCAAGCAAGACCCACATGCTCCTTGCCCGCTGCCCAGGCCAGTCTCC
>NW_027847725.1:0-262 GCF_054177405.1 Leptonychotes weddellii
AGTGGCCGAGGATTGATGCTGGGGGACAGAAGAGGGAGAGGGTGCCTTCCAGCTCCTTTGTTCCTGGAGGAGTCTCCCAGTGACATCTGTCCCTCCAGAACGCCTGAGATTAGTGACTTACACTCCCTCCCGTATGCGCCAGGCATTTTTCAAACTCCGGCTTCTGTGCTGTGTACCTCCTTGGCTCATGTGTCGGGCCATCTCCTTAAGGGTGGGGACTCGGCTTCCTGTCGCCCTCAGGGCTCTCCCGGAGCTGAGCCTG
>NW_027847726.1:0-262 GCF_054177405.1 Leptonychotes weddellii
ACAAAATTACAGAAATTGGTTGCATTTTTATACACTAAAAACAAGCTATAAGAAATAGAAATTAAAAAAAAAATCCTATTTACAAGTGCAGCAAAAGAACAAAATACCTAAAAATAAATTTAACCAAGTAGGTAAAAGACCTGTACTCTGAAAAGTGTAAGATATTGATAAAAGAAACTGAAGAAGATACCAAAAAAAACGGAAGTATATGCCATACTCATGGATTGGAAGAATACTGTTAAAATGTCCATACCTCCAAAAG
>NW_027847727.1:0-262 GCF_054177405.1 Leptonychotes weddellii
GGGAGGGGGGTGGGAGGATGGGTTAGCCTGGTGGTGGGTATTGAGGAGGGCACATTCTGCATGGAGCACTGGGTGTTATGCACAAACCATGAATCATGGAACACTTCATCTAGAACTAATGATGTAATGTATGGGGATTAACATAAGAATAAAAAAAAATCTTAAAACAAACATAGGCTATTTTTATCTTACCTCTCTGATAACACAATTAGAATACGAGTTTGTGTATGTAGAAGGGAAAAGGAACCATTTAAAAACAACA
>NW_027847728.1:0-262 GCF_054177405.1 Leptonychotes weddellii
AATGAATCATGGAACACTTCATCTAGAACTAATGATGTAATGTATGGGGATTAACATAAGAATAAAAAAAAAAAAAGAACATAAAAAAAGAAAACTGCACTGAATGGTTTGAAAAGAGTTATTAAAAGTCACTAAAAACTTCCTGTGAAACTGAGTTTAGTGAAGACAGTTGTAAACTAAAAAAAAAAAAAAAATCACACAACTTTAGAAGGAATCTGCATTCAGATAATTTCACAAGAGTCATTAAGGTCTTGCTCTACTC
>NW_027847729.1:0-262 GCF_054177405.1 Leptonychotes weddellii
AAAATAGAAAACATTTTTAAAAAGTGAAAGAAAGCAAAACAAAAGAAAAAGAGAAAAGAGGGCCATCTGGGTGACTCAGCTGGTTGAGTATTCAGTTGGATTTCAGCTTAGATCATGAGCTTGGGGTCATGGGATCACCAGTGTAGGGCTTCAGGCTCAGCGGGGAGTCTGCTTGACATTCTCTCTCTGCCCCTTCCTCTGCCTCTTCCCCCACTCACACACTCACTCTCTTTCAAATAAATAAATCTTTAAGAAAAAAAAA
>NW_027847730.1:0-262 GCF_054177405.1 Leptonychotes weddellii
CCCCGTCTCCGCTGCCCTGCCACGACCCCCTTCACACAGAGGAAGCAGGCTCCCCGGACCCGGAGACAGCAGCTCCCTCCCGCGCAGAATGCCGGTGCGACACGGGGTGCGCGGCCAAGCCCCGACTTTGTGCAGAGCACGGGAGGTGATGAGCCCGGCACGGGGCAGATGGAGACCGCTAGCACCGCGCATACAGGCAGTCAGCATCCCCAGCCATTCTCAGAAGGCTGTGTTATTTCTAAAAATAAATTAGGTAAAAAAA
>NW_027847731.1:0-262 GCF_054177405.1 Leptonychotes weddellii
AGTGGCCGAGGATTGATGCTGGGGGACAGAAGAGGGAGAGGGTGCCTTCCAGCTCCTTTGTTCCTGGAGGAGTCTCCCAGTGACATCTGTCCCTCCAGAACGCCTGAGATTAGTGACTTACACTCCCTCCCGTATGCGCCAGGCATTTTTCAAACTCCGGCTTCTGTGCTGTGTACCTCCTTGGCTCATGTGTCGGGCCGTCTCCTTAAGGGTGGGGACTCGGCTTCCTGTCGCCCTCAGGACTCTCCCGGAGCTGAGCCTG
>NW_027847732.1:0-2089 GCF_054177405.1 Leptonychotes weddellii
ATACCACCTCACACCAGTCAGAATGGCTAAAATTAACAAGTCAGGAAACGACAGATGTTGGCGGGGATGTGGAGAAAGGGGAACCCTCCTACACTGTTGGTGGGAATGCAAGCTGGTGCAGCCACTCTGGAAAACAGTATGGAGGTTCCTCAGAAAGTTGAAAATAGAGCTACCCTACGATCCAGCACTTGCACTACTGGGTATTTACCCCAAAGATACAAATGTAGTGATCTGAAGGGGTACACGCAGCCTGATGTTTATAGCAGCAATGTCCACGATAGCCAAACTATGGAAAGAGCCAAGATGTCCATCAACAGATGAATGGATAAAGAAGATGTAGTATATCTATATACAATGAAATATTATGCAGCCATCAAAAGGAATGAAATCTTGCCATTTGCAACGATGTGGATGGAACTGGAGGGTATTATGCGAGTGAAATAAGTCAATCAGAGAAAGATGTGTATCATATGATCTCACTGATATGAGGAATTCTTAATCTCAGGAAACAAACTGAGGGTTGTTGGAGTTGGCGGGGTGAGAGGGATGGGGTGGCTGGGTGATAGATATTGGGGAGGGTATGTGCTATGGTGAGCACTGTGAATTGTGTAAGACTGTGGAATCACAGACCTGTACCTCTGAAACAAATAATACATATTAGTATTTTTGTATTCTTTTGGTAAATACCTATTAGTGCAATTGCTGGATCATAGGGTAGTTCTACTTTTAAATTTTGAGGAACCTCCATATTGTTTTCTAGAGCAGCTATACGAGCTTGCATTGCCAGGAACAGTGCAGGAGGGTTCCCCTTTCTCCACATCCTCACCAACATCTGTCATTTCTTGTGTTGGGGGTTTACCCCAAACCCCCAGTGGGGTTATGGGGTAAATAGTGGATATGGATCAAGGAGTGCAGTTGTTGTGATGAGCTCTGGGGGTTGTATGTAAGTGTTTAATCACTATATTGTACACCTGGAACTAATATGACACTATATGTTAACTAACTGGAATTTAACTACAAACTTAAAAAAGAAAACAAAAAAAACAAAAACTGGAGTATCCAGAACCTTACAAAGTACTTTCACTTCTGAGACTTTCAGATAGCTTTTTCTTCCTCTTTCTATCCCATCCACATAATTCAGCTTACATAATCATTATGTATATAGTAGGAGGTTCATTAAAAAGGAAAAGATTTCTTTTTTCCATACATGAAAAAAAAATGGCAACAAAAGAATCCAGATAAGATAAATTACCCTATGCCTTCACTTCTCCTCCTGGACCCAAATTGGAAGCTACTAACACTACCATGCTTTTCCTCATATGGATGGATGGGTAATAGGTGTGATATTAATGAACTCTCTAGATCAGAATTGATGCGTTCTGGGTCCCTGTTGCCATTTTTGCCTTATTTTAAAGAAAATTCCATCAGGGACAGTGGTTCTCAGAGTTTGGCCTAATGAGTGCTTCACTCCATCCTGATCCCCAATTCCTGTTCAAATTATCATCCCCTAAGCCCTCTCCCATAGTATCATAGAAGAGGTGATTTACCTTTCCTCAGGCCTTAATTTAGCCTTCTTCCTTAGGGATATAATACTAGAAATTGGAATCTTTCTAGGAATAGACCATATTAACCAGATACACTATAAACCAAAATATTATTATCTAAATCCTGAATATAGGTGTAGCCTATTTTTCAAGAGTGGCTGAGGGCCAAAATGGCTAACATAATAATATTCTGAAGAGAATCCATGGCTGATATTTGCTTTATCACTCAATGTTTTGATAATTACAAATACAACCTTAAGAACTATCCCTTTCCTACATGTATCATATGATCTCATTGATATGAGGAATTCTTAATCGCAGGAAACAAACTGAGTGTTGGAGTGGGGGGTGGGGTGGGAGGGATGGGGTGACTGGGTGATAGACACTGGGGAGGGTATGTGCTCTGGTAAGCGCTGTGAATTGTGCAGGACTGTTGAATCTCAGATCTGTACCTCTGAGACAAATAATGCAAGATATGTTAAGAAAAAAAAAAGAAGAAGAAGAAGGTAGCGGGAGGGGAGGAATGAAGCGGGGGAAATCGGAGG
>NW_027847733.1:0-262 GCF_054177405.1 Leptonychotes weddellii
AGGAGCAGGTTTGTGTTCTCGGTTCTGGAAATCTAAGAGCTGGGAACAGGCCGGGGACAGGGTCAGCTGGGCGGCTGAGGGGGTGGACTTTGAAATCTATTCATTCACTCACTCATTCATCTACCCATGCAACCTTTCATTCATTCATTCGTTGGACACACGCTTCCCCAAGGCAAGGCAGGCTTCAGGCCCTGTTGTAAGCACAGGGCTCGAGGCCAAGCAAGACCCACATGCTCCTTGCCCGCTGCCCAGGCCAGTCTCC
>NW_027847734.1:0-262 GCF_054177405.1 Leptonychotes weddellii
AAGATACACAGCTTTCTTCTCCCGAAGGTGAGCAAAAGTCTTCTCCCTTTTGACTTTGAAGCTGTAGGGCAGATTTGATTACCACCAAGTCGACATTGAAGGAGAGGGGAACCAAAACTCTCAGTCTCCAGCGGCACCATTCAGTTTGTAAATTTTTCTTTTTTTTTTTTTAAGATTTTATTTATTTATTTGACAGAGAGAGACACAGCAAAAGAGGGAACACAAGCAGGGGGAGTGGGAGAGGGAGAAGCAGGCTTCCTGC
>NW_027847735.1:0-262 GCF_054177405.1 Leptonychotes weddellii
CATGATCCTGGAGTCCCGGGATCGAGTCCCGCATCGGGCTCCCTGCTTGGCAGGGAGCCTGCTTCTCCCTCTGACCCTCCCCCCTCTCATGTGCTCTCTGTCTCTCTCATTCTCTCTGTCTCAAATAAATAAATAAAATCTTTAAAAAAAAAAAAAAGAAATATTTGGAGGTAACATCTTTTTGTTTTAACTTTTCTTTTAGGGCCAAAAAGGATTCAAACAAAGCTCACATGTAAACATACAGAGACTGTATATATATATA
>NW_027847736.1:0-262 GCF_054177405.1 Leptonychotes weddellii
CGCCTGGGTGGCTCAGTTGGTTAAGCGACTGCCTTCGGCTCAGGTCATGATCCTGGAGTCCCGGGATCGAGTCCCGCATCGGGCTCCCTGCTCGGCAGGGAGCCTGCTTCTCCCTCTGACCCTCCCCCCTCTCATGTGCTTGCTCTCTCTCATTCTCTCTGTCTCAAATAAATAAATAAAATCTTTAAAAAAAAATAAATAAAATACTGAAAACCATCAGTCAGCAGCAGCCGGTTGGTACGTCCTGGTACTCGGTACAAAC
>NW_027847737.1:0-262 GCF_054177405.1 Leptonychotes weddellii
GGGAATAATGAATTTAGAACTCAGATCTTAACACCTACTCAATGATGAACAATTTCTTGTGATTTTACTAGTTTTCAGAGGTTTATCTTGACACTATCTCCTCCTCTCTTGGATTGTCTCCAAATTATGAATCTTCCATGGAGCGAGGCAATGAGACCCTGGTGAGGGAGTTCATCTTCCTTGGCTTCTCTTCTCTGGCCGGGCGGCAGCGACTGCTCTTCATAGCCTTCCTGCCCCTCTACCTGTTTACTCTTGGCGCCAA
>NW_027847738.1:0-262 GCF_054177405.1 Leptonychotes weddellii
CACCATCATCACCACCATCATCATTACCACCATCATCATCATCACCATCACCACCATCATCATCATCACCACCATCATCACCATCACCACCATCATCATCATCACCATCATCACCGTACTCGTCATCATCACCACCACCATCACCATACTCGTCATCATCACCATCACCACCATCATCATCACCATCATCACCAACATCAGCACCATCATCACCATCACCATCATCACCAACATCAGCACCATCATCATCACCGTACTCGTC
>NW_027847739.1:0-262 GCF_054177405.1 Leptonychotes weddellii
GGACCCTCACCTTCTCCTGGTGGAGCAAGGGAAGGATGGTGAGCCCTGGCTGGGGCTTGGGCTGGCCTCTTCCTCCTCCCTCCTCCCTTCTTGCCTACCCAGGGCCTACAGCACCTGTTAGCACACATGCAGGGAAGAAGCTCATCTGCCTCAGGGACATTCTCAGCAACACCCCCCCCCTCACCCCAACGCTAGGGCCTGTAGTCTCCTGGAGCACCCTCTTGGCCTTGGGGCCGACAGACCAAGATGATGGCCCCCGACC
>NW_027847740.1:0-262 GCF_054177405.1 Leptonychotes weddellii
GGGTGGCTCAGTTGGTTAAGCGACTGCCTTCGGCTCAGGTCATGATCCTGGAGTCCCGGGATCGAGTCCCGCATCGGGCTCCCTGCTCGGCAGGGAGTCTGCTTCTCCCTCTGACCCTCCTCCCTCTCATGCTCTCTGTCTCTCATTCTCTCTCTCTCAAATAAATAAATAAAATCTTTAAAAAAAAAAAAAAAAAGATTCTCCCTCCCTCTCCCACTCCCTTGCTCACATGCTCTCTCTCTCTCAAAAGACAAAAAAAAAA
>NW_027847741.1:0-262 GCF_054177405.1 Leptonychotes weddellii
ATCCTTCTCTGCCGCCGGCCAGCCTCAGGTGTGAGAACCTGGAGGGCGGGGGTTGGGGGGGGCTCCCCACAGCCCTAGCCCTGCAGCCCCCAGAGAGAGAAATAATGGGAAAACGCTGGAGAGGAGCCAGGTGCTGGGGGACACAGCTGGTCAAAGACACCCAGGGAGACAGCCAGCCATAGCAGAAAGGGCTGCAGCTTACGCCTTGGTTAGCCCAAGGTTAGGTATTCAAATGCTCATTCATTCATTCACTCATTCACTC
>NW_027847742.1:0-262 GCF_054177405.1 Leptonychotes weddellii
GCCTCGGATTCACTTCTCCGCACATCCTACCTTCCAGAAAGTGGTCCCTTTTCTGTTCCGAGAGTTGCTGCTATTCTTTTCTTTGATCTCCTGTTGAGTTGGTAGGTGTTCAGAATGGTTTGATCCCTATCTAGCTGAATTCCTGGGACCAGATGAAATTTAGGTCTCCTACTCCTCCGCCATCTTGCTCTTCCCCCCGGGCACCTTATTTCTGACTGCCCAAATACTTGCTGTCTTCCTTCTCAACTCCTTGGCCTTTACC
>NW_027847743.1:0-2089 GCF_054177405.1 Leptonychotes weddellii
GCCTGCCTCTCCCTCTGACCCTCCCCCCCTCTCATGTGCTCTCTCTCTCTCATTCTCTCTGTCTCAAATAAATAAATAAAATCTTAAAAAAAAAAGAAAAGTCTTGGGGCGCCTGGGTGGCTCAGACGGTTAAGCGTCTGCCTTCGGCTCAGGTCATGATCCTGGAGTCCCTGGATCGAGTCCCGCATCGGGCTCCCTGATCGGCAGGGAACCTGCTTCTCCCTCTGACCCTCCCCCCTCTCATGTGCTCTCTCTCATTCTCTCTGTCTCAAATAAATAAATAAAATCTTTAAAAAAAAAAAAAAAAAAAGAAAAGTAAGAGTAACTACATTTCAGAGAGAGCAGATTTTAAAGCAAGGAAAGTTACCAGGGATTTAGATGGGCATTACCTAAGTATACAAGGATCAACTCTCCAAAAAGACAAGAGGTAACAGTTCTTAACATGTACAAACCCAACAAGAGAATGTCAAACTATATGAGGCAAAAACTAACAGAAATGCAAGGAGAAACAGACTTAACTGCTGTCACAGTTGGAAAATTCAATGCCTCTCTCTCAAAAATGGACAGACACAGCAGCAGAAATCAGCAAGGACAGAGCTGAACTCAATACCACCATCTATCAATGGAATGTAACGGACATTCACAGACCACTTCATCCAACAACAGGCAGAATACGTTCTTCTCAAGCTCACCTAGACCGTTCACCATGATAGACCACGTTCTGGGCCACAAAACACACCACAGCGAGTTGAAAAGAAGAGAAATCATACAATGTCTGCTTTTAGACCACAGTAGGATTAAACTAGAAATCAATAACAGAAAGATAGCTGGGAAATCCCCAAATACACAGAGATTAAAACAACACCCTTATAAATAACATGCGGGTCAAAGAAGAAATAGAAGAAATTTTTTTTTAAAGATTTTATTTTATTTGTCAGACAGAGAGAGAGAGAGAATGTAGCACAAGCAGGGGGGGAAGTGGCAGGCAGAGGGAGAAGCAGGCTCCCTGCTGAGCAAGGAGCTCAATGAGGGACTCAATCTCAGGACCCTGAGATCATGACCTGAGCCGAAGGCAGATGCTTAACCAACTGAGCCACCCAGGCGTCCCTAAATAGGAGAAATTTAAAAATATTTTTAACTAAATGAAAATGAAAACACAATTTACCAAAATTTGTGGGATGCAGTGAAAGCAAACGCTTAGAAGGAAATCTGTAGGACTGAATGCACATATTAGAAAAGAAAAAAGATCTAAAGTCAATAATCTAATTTTCCACCTTAGGAAACTTGAAAAAGGAGAGGAAACTAAACCCAAAGTAAGCAGAAGAAAAGAAGAAGAATGAGAGCAGAAAATTAGTATTGTTGAAAACTCTGGAAAATTTTGAAATATTTGGAAAATAGAGAACAACAAAGCCAAAAGCTGATTCAATTAGCCTCTAGGCAAGCTCAGAAAAAAAGAGAGAACACGGGGCGCCTGGGTGGCTCAGCCGTTAAGCGTCTGCCTTTGGCCCAGGTCATGATCCCGGGGTCCTGGGATTGAGCCCCGCATCGGGCTCCCTGCTCCGCGGGAAGCCTGCTTCTCCCTCTCCCACTCCCCCTGCTTGTGTTCCCTCTCTTGCTGTCTCTCTCTGTCAAGTAAGTAAAATCTTTAAAAAGAAAAAAAAAAAAGAGAGAACACAAATTACTAATACCAAAATTAAAGAGGGAACATCACTAAAGATTCTATAGAAATTAAAAAGAAAAAAAAAAAAAACACACCAATACTATAAACAACTCTATGCCCACAAATTTGATAACCTGGATAAAGTGGATCAATTCCTTAAAAGACATAACTTACCAAAATCCACACAAGAAGAGGACAATCTGAATAGGCTGACATCTATTAAAGATACTGAATTAGGGGCGCCTGGGTGGCTCAGTTGGTTAAGCGACTGCCTTCGGCTCAGGTCATGATCCTGGAGTCCCGGGATCGAGTCCCGCATCGGGCTCCCTGCTCGGCGGGGAGTCTGCTTCTCCCTCTGACCCTCCTCCCTCTCATGCTCTCTGTCTCTCATTCTCTCTGTCTCAAATAAATAAATAAAATCTTTAAAAA
>NW_027847744.1:0-262 GCF_054177405.1 Leptonychotes weddellii
AGCAGTGAGAAGGCCCCACCCGGGAGCGTCCGGGTGGCTCAGTCGGTTCAGCGTCTGCCTTCGGCTTGGGTCATGATCCGGGGTCCTGAGATGGAGCCCCACGTTGGGCTCCCTGCTTAGCAGGGAGTCTGCTGCTTCCTCTCTCTTTGCCCCTCCTAGAGAGCCTCTTGTGCTCTCTAATAAATAAAACCTTTAAATTTAAAAAAAAAAAAAAGGAAGGTGGCCCCACCTGCCTCACCCACGTAAACAGTTTAGGCCATTC
>NW_027847745.1:0-262 GCF_054177405.1 Leptonychotes weddellii
TACTCAAACAGGTCACTTAATGGTTGCTGAAGGACTGTAGCAATCATAATTTGTGTATGACCATTCACACTGAATGTTTATCCAAAACAAGCTAGGTATTAATTCTTACATGGACTGATTCCAGCTAAACATTTAGTTTGATGGAATGTGTATAATTGTTTCCTTTTAGACTAGAGATTCTTCATCCTCCCATTTAATAGTACATCCTAAACAAATTTAGTGTCAGGAGGTAGTCTGAAATCCAAATAAAGGTTCATATGGA
>NW_027847746.1:0-262 GCF_054177405.1 Leptonychotes weddellii
TAGTTCAATCCACGTTGTTGCAAATGGCAAGATTTCATTTTTTGATGGCTGCTAATATTCCATTGTGTATATATACCACATGTTCTTTATCCATTCATCTGTCGATGGACATCTGGGCTCTTTCCACAGTTTGGCTATTGGCTGTTATGAACATTGGGGTGCACGTGTCCCTTCAGACCCCTACATTTGTATCTTTGGGGTAAATACCCAGTAGTGCAATTGCTGGGTCACAGGGTAGCTCTATTTTTAACTTTTTGAGGAA
>NW_027847747.1:0-262 GCF_054177405.1 Leptonychotes weddellii
ACACAGTGTCCTTCTTCTTCTGCCACCAAAGGTACAGGAAGGAGCTTGGTGACTGCACACCTCCCCCCCCCCCCCCAACAGCTGGCAGAGAGGCAGAGAAGTTTGCTCAGAGGCTTCGGAGGCTCTCTGAGCCCAGGACGCAGCGGGCAGCAAGCGGGAGGGAGCAGGCATGTGGCATGTGGCAGGCATGTTCCTCGCTGGCTGTCCCCATGAGCTGCAGCTGGCCGGTGTCAGTCAAGCGGAAGGCCGCCCTGATGATGCC
>NW_027847748.1:0-262 GCF_054177405.1 Leptonychotes weddellii
ATAAATATAACATGAAATTTACCATGTGAACCATTTTTAAGTATATAGTTCTGTGACACTGAGTGCATTCCCTGTGTTGGGTACCCATCAGCACCCCCATCTCCAGAACTGTGTCATCTTCCCAAACAGACTGTGTACCCTCTTCTTCTAGGCACTGATAACCTCTGTTCTACTTTGTGTCTCCGTGAAATCTCACCGCTCTAGGCACCTCACGTAAGTGAAGCCATACAGTATGCGTCCTTCTGTGACTGGCTTTTCCCAC
>NW_027847749.1:0-262 GCF_054177405.1 Leptonychotes weddellii
ACTTGGTTAGTAGAATCCTTCTTTGTCCCCCATGGGAACGAGAGCTCCTTGAGCTCCTGGAGTCTCCACTTTCCCTTAGATTCTAGGGCAGTGCCTGAAGGCATCAGGTGCTCAGGAAATGGGGCTGAACAGGTGAATGAATGGATGTGAGTACCCCATCACGTGCGCCTTTGCGGTTCTTTCCCCCTGCTGTCAGTGGACCTATCAGCCTGTTTTCCTATAAACTGGAACACGATAATTAGGCTTTACATTGTGTAGAAAT
>NW_027847750.1:0-262 GCF_054177405.1 Leptonychotes weddellii
AGAGTCCGGGAGGCAGATCTACCCCGAGCCAGGCCCCAAGGTTTAGCACAGTGCCTGGTACCAAAAAAAAAAAAAAAAAGCCCCCAGTAATTTAGAAATGTTGATAGACAGCATGCGGGGAGGAGGAAAGTGAGACCCAGAGAGGAGAAGTGACTTGCCCAAGGTCACATGGTGAATTAGTCCCATTCATTCTTCTATCCATCCGCCCAGAAATCATTTGCTGAGCGCATACAGTGCACTCCACCCTGGATGAGCACGAGAG
>NW_027847751.1:0-262 GCF_054177405.1 Leptonychotes weddellii
AGCCCACAGGCACGCGGCTCCTAAGCTGGCAGCTTCTCAGTGGGGAAGAGCCGAGTGGCCCGTCACGGTGTGACCGCCCAGCCCTGCATCTTGCTCCCCTCCTCCCTGCCGGGCCCGGTCTGCTGAATGGCGGACCGGATGGTAGGCTGTGGAGCCCTGGAGGCCAGGGGCTTGCCGGATGGCTGGTAGGAGGGCTGCACAGCCGGGCTTTGAGGGCCTCCAGCGTAAACATGCATGTGTGCTGAGCAGGTGCCTATTTGTG
>NW_027847752.1:0-262 GCF_054177405.1 Leptonychotes weddellii
CAGTGCTCAAAAAAATACTTATTTTCCTTGTCTCAAAATAGTGTCCTTCCAAACCTTGATCTCACCAAAGAATCTCCGGGATGAATACTAAGTAGGAAGCACTATGGGCGGGGCACCTGAGTGGCTCAGTTGTTAAGCGTCTACCTTCAGCTCAGGTCATGATCCCAGGGTCCTGGGGTCAAGTCCCGCATTGTGCCCCGAATCGAGCCCCACATCAGGCTCTCTGCTTAGCGGAAAGCCTACTTCTCCCTCTCCCTCTGCC
>NW_027847753.1:0-262 GCF_054177405.1 Leptonychotes weddellii
CTAACATGAATAACAGACAAAAGGCTAGTTTCCTTCATTTACTAAGTGCTTATACAAGGCAAGAAGAAAAAGATAAATAATACTAATTAAATATTTGCTAAGAACAGAAATAGGCAATTTAATAAGACAAAAGTAGGTGCTCAATAAATACAAGGAAACAACATAAACCATAATTAAACATGTGCAAATCAAGCCACAAGGTTCACCTTTTGACCATCAGATGGACAAAAATTTAAAAAGATTCACCATATCTGCACTGGCA
>NW_027847754.1:0-1423 GCF_054177405.1 Leptonychotes weddellii
TTTTTTTTTTTTAAAGATTTTATTTATTTATTTGACAGAGAGAGACACAGCGAGAGAGGGGACACAAGCAGGGGGAGTGGGAGAGGGAGAAGCAGGCTTCCCGCGGAGCAGGGAGCCCGATGTGGGGCTCGATCCCAGGACCCTGGGATCATGACCTGAGCCGAAGGCAGACGCTTAACGACTGAGCCACCCAGGCGCCCCTCCTCCAGTGTCTTAGTTGTCAAGAAGAGTTATTTCTCCTCTCCGGCCTTTGTATTTATTTATATAATATTTTAAGAATCAATATGCACTTGAGTATTCTTTTTTGAAGTTCATTGTGTTATAATCCATCTTAGTCATTATTCACTGGTGATGCTCAAAGTGTCCCAGTTTTGGTAAACGGAGGTAGCTTCAAGCTGGTTCTCGTTTCCTGTTGACTTGTTCTCCATCACTCTGAAAATCTTGCTTTCTGGCACAAGATCTTCATGGGCATTTTATACTTTCCCTCTTTCTGCCTTTGAATCATCCATTTCTCCAGAGTCTGGTTCCTTTCAGTAGAGATTGGCATTTAGAAAGCAAGACGTGGAGGCATGTAATATATTTCAAAATATAAAAATAACGCTGTTCCTGTTTCCTTGGGCCACTACATGGAAGACTGGTGTGTGTGGATTTGCAATCCTAACTCTACCCTCACCTGCATGACCCTGGCAATTCCCTTCATTCCTTGGGGTTTGATTCATCATCTGAAAAGAAATATGATAAGGTAAGTATTTCTTAACCTCTTTCAGGGTCACCAACACGTTTGCGAATCTGATAAAAGCTACAGTCCCATCTCTCCAGAGACAATCTCAAAGAAGGAAAAATTCGCATACATTTTAGGGGGGTTGAGGCTTTGAAGCCCATGTGGGGCTCCAAATCCCTGGATTAAGTGATCTCTAGTGTCTCTTCAAGCGCTGACATTCTGTGAGTCTGCAAGCGACCGTGCTACTGTCAGAATGATTCCTCAGAGACATCAAAATGCGGAGGGATTTATATAGAAACAGATGAGAAAGGGATGCGAAGAAAGGAGCCTGCGAGCAATGCGTTGCTCAACCGCAGCTCTTTGCAGGTGCCAAATTTGCCGGCGCACTGCAGTCTCAGGTGAGAGGTTTTGGCGGGAAGGCCCCCAGGTAGGCGGAGAACGCTGTTGCGGGGCAAGGAGACGGCAGAGCCGGTCCAGGTCGCTGCACCCCTCCGTTCCGCCCACCAGGGCTCGCTCTTGCCCTTCGGCTGGGTGGCCGAGGCACTGGGCGGGCCAGGAGGTGACCCCGCCCCTATCAGCCGCAAGGCGGCGGAGAACCAGGGGCGCCTGAGTCCGGAAAGAACGCGCCGTCCAGGCCCCGCCCGTCTTCCCTCGCTCCCTCCCTCCCTCCCTACCGCCGACGTCGGCGGTGCTCCGGTCGCC
>NW_027847755.1:0-13331 GCF_054177405.1 Leptonychotes weddellii
CTAAAATCAGTCACTGGCAGACAGCATATTGATGGGTCTTGCTTTTTTATCCAATCTGATACCGTGTGTCTTTTGATTGGGGCATTTAGCCCATTTACATTCAGGGTAACTATTGACAGATAGGAATTTAGTGCCATTGTATTGCCTGTAAGGTGGCTGTTACTGTATATTGTCTGTGTTCCTTTCTGGTCTATGTTGCTTTTAGGCTCTCTCTTTGCATAGAGGACCCCTTTCAAGATTTCTTGTAGGGCTGGTTTCGTGTTTGCAAATTCCTTTAGTTTTTGTTTGTCCTGGAAGCTTTTTATCTCTCCTTCTATTTTCAATGGCAGCGTAGCTGGATAGAGTATTCTTGGCTGCATATTTTTCTCATTTAGTGTTCTGAATATATCATGTGAGTCATTTCTGGCCTGTCAGGCCTTTGTGGATAGGCCTGTGGCCAATCTAATGTTTCTACCATTGTAGGTTACAGATCTCTTCTCCCGAGCTGCTCTCAGGATTTTCTCTTTGTCTCTGAGATTTGTAAGTTTTACTCTTAGATGTCGGGGTGTTGACCTGTTTTTATTGATTTTGAGGGGGGTTCTCTGTGCCTTCTGGCTTTTGATGCCCATTTCCTTCCCCAAATTAGGGAAGTTCTCTTCTATAATTTGCTCCAATATACCTTCTGCCCCTCTCTCTCTTTCTTCTTCTCCTGGGATCCCAATTATTCTAATATTGTTTTGTCTTATGGTATCACTTATCTCTGAAATTCTGCCCTCATGATCCAATAGTTGTTTATCTCTCTTTTTCTCAGCTTCATTATTTTCCATCATTTCATCTTCTGTATCCCTAATTCTCTCTTCTGCCTCATTTATCCTAGCAGTTAGAAGCTCCATTTTTTATTTTACCTCATTAATAAGCTTTTTGATTTCCACTTGGTTAGATTTTAGTTCTTTTATTTCTCCAGAAAGGGTTTCTCTAGTATCTTCATGCTTTCTTCAATCCCAGCTAGTATCTTTAAAATCATCCTTCTGAACTCTAGTTCTGACAACTTACTAATGTCCATATTGATTAGGTCCCTAGCAGTCAGTACTGCCTCTTGTTCTTTTTATTGAGGTGATTTTTTTCCATCTTGTCATTTTGTCTAGAGGAGAGTAGATGAATGAGAGAACAAAATGCTAACAGGGTAATAATGTCCCCTGAAAATATACACTAAACAAATCAGAAAAGACCTGAAACTGGGGGAATAGAAAAGGAAAGAAAGAAAAAAGAAAAAGAAAAAGATAAAAACAAAGAAAAACAAAACAAAACAAAAAAACAGAATATGATCAAATATGATCAGGCTGGTGCATAGATCAGTGCCACACACTAGATTTTGGGTGTATTTTGGTCTCTTAGAAGAAAGTGCCTCCCAAAATTTTAAACAAAGAAAATCTTATATATGTACAAAAATGAGGGTTAATACAATGAAGGAATGGAATATGACTGTAATTATTAAAATTATAAAAGATTTTATAAAAGGAATTGCTAAGATAAGAAGTTGGTTGAAAAAAGAAAGAAGAGGATTAAAAAAAAAGGGAGAGAATGTGATCAGGCAGGAGACTAGAACGAAGCCATAAACTAGAGATTTAGGGTATATTTTGGTCTGTTAGAAGAAACTGTATCCCAAAATTTTAAAGGGAGAACAACTTACATATATATACTGAAAATAAGGGTAACTACTATGAAGGGATAGAATATCACTCTAAAAATGAAAAACAAAAAAGATTTTTTTAAAAAAAGAGATTGATAAGATGTTGGTTGAAAAAGGGAAAATGAAAAATTCAAAAAAAAAAAAAGACAGTTAAAAAAAATTAACTTTGAAAGACTAAAGTATCATGGGAAAAAAGACATGATTTCTATGTGCAGTATTCCCCTAGCGCTGGAGTTCTGCCATTCTCATTGATCGGTAAACTTGGTCTTGGCTGGCTGTTCTTGCTGATCTTCTGGGGGAGGGGCCTGTTGATGTGATTCCCAAATGTCTTTGCCAGAGGCGGAGTTGCCCTGCCCGTACGAGGTCTGGGCTAAGTAATCTGCTCAGGTTTGCTTTCGGGAGCTTTTGTTCCCTGTAAGCTTTCTGTACAGCTTTGGAGGCCAAGAGTGAAAATGGCAGCCTCCCAATCTCCACCCTGAAGGAGCTGAGAACTCAGGGCCCCACTCCTCAGTGAGCCCCCAGAGAAGAGCAATCAGTTACTCCTGTCTCCCTGGTCTCCGGCCGCACTCCGTGCTCACCTGGCCTGTGACCGAGCATTTCTTTCTCTGGCTCACGACCCTGTGTGGTGTCTCCAAACCCAGCAGATCCCTGCCATGTGCTCCTGTGCCACTCCTCCCAGGGGAGGAAGGGGAGTCTCCCCAGATCTGCCACTTGTTGGGTCCCTGCTGGGGGAGCAGTCGCCTGACTGTGCCGCGGATCACGGTTCATGGCAACCCCGAGCTGAGAGCCCACTCCTCGGCTCCATCTCTGCAGCTGGCTTCCCTGCTCTGATATCTGGGAGCTCTGCCGCACTCAGACACCCCCGGCCTTTCTGTGACCCCCGAGGGTCCTGAGACCACACTGTCCCAGCGAGGGTTCCACCCCCTGCTTAGCCACTGGAGCAACGTCCCTCAGTGGAGCAGACTTCTAAAAGTTCCTATTTTGTGCTCCACTGCTCTATCACTTGCCAGAAGCGGCCAGTGGAGGCCCCTTCCCCTGCCGTCTATCCTCCCGAATATCACCTCTGATTCACTTCTCCACACGTCCTACCTTCCAGAAAGTGGTCGCTTTTCTGTTCAGAGAGTTGCTGCTATTCTTTTCTTTGATCTCCTGTTGAGTTTGTAGGTGTTCAGAATGGTTTGATCCCTATCCAGTTGAATTCCTGGGACCAGACGAAATCCAGGTCTCCTACTCCTCTGCCATCTTGCTCCTCCCCCCCTACAGTATCAACATTATATATAATTTAAGGTATCCCCTACCTCTCAAATGCTTTGATGATCTGCTCTTCAGAAGTGCACACACTGGATGGATAATTCTGGTTAACTCTTGTCCAACCCAGAGTATAGGACCAGGCAGCTAATCTGGCTCTTTTATTTGAATATTAAAGTGTGTGTCTGGAAGTCTCATTTTGTTTGCAGTACCCATGGCTGTAGCTACTTGTCATTGTCCTTCACTGTCCCTGCACAGTAGTTCCTTGGAGTTAACGTCTCTGGGCCAGGTGTGGGCCCTGCACCCAGCACCCTGCAAGGGCTGTTTCTATGTGCTGAATGAATGAATCATTGCACTGAAGCACAGTGTTCCAGCCCTATTGAGGCTCTGGTCTTCAGTGCCAGAGTGACAGAGTGGAAATCTGGGTACTGTTAGCTCTGACTCTGCCCTGGAGGAATCATTTCTTCTGAGTATACCAGTTCTGAAAGCCATTGTACAAAGGAATCTTGACTGTCTCTGAATAATAGGATGGCAGGCCTGGGTCAGAACTGGAGATGAGCTGCTCAGTCCTCCTTTTCTGAGTAGCTCATGGCAGTGCTGGAGAGGATGTGGAGGCCTAGTACTTGAATCCACTCCTAATTACCAATTTTGAGTTTATTGCACCATAGCACACTCTTCCCTTTCCTCTGGAGGAAAAATGCCTTGAAATATCAAAGTAAGAACAGCTCCTCCATACTGGTACTGTGGGGCACAGCATACATCTAAAAATGAAACCACTCCCTTCTGCTGATCCATTGGTTCCATTTGTTCCAGGGTGCAGATGGCCTCCCTCCTTGTACACAAAGGGGCAGGAATGTGACAAGTAGCATGTGTCATCTGGCTAAACTGTGCCAGCTTCCCTGTGGGTTCGTCATCATGCTTTTCTCTTTGTAGTGGAGGAAGATGACACTCAG
This sequence comes from Leptonychotes weddellii, assembly GCF_054177405.1. Taxonomy (NCBI): domain Eukaryota; kingdom Metazoa; phylum Chordata; class Mammalia; order Carnivora; family Phocidae; genus Leptonychotes; species Leptonychotes weddellii. The sequence goes on from NW_027847755.1 coordinate 3,871, forward strand.
CACCCAGATCTGATGCTTCCTGACCTGTGGTGTGGTATTTGAGGAAGCCTGAGAGGGGGACCCAGCCTAGGGTGTTGGAGCCTTTCAGGTTGTGTTCCAAATGCTAGCAGCCTTACTCAGCAGGACGTGTTAGAAAGAAGTGCCACAGTTGGGAAGCCCATGGGTTCAGCAGGGAGAGTCAGCTGACGTTGGCATAGGAGGGCCCTGTCTTTCCAGGTCTCAGATTTGGGGGACATGGAGGGTGGAAAGGGGAAGAAGAGGCTCTTCCAGTGAGACTTTTCCTTTTGTTCTAGAAGGAGCACCCTCTCCAGAAGCATCAGCTTAAACATAGTCTTGGGAAATAATCTTGATTTGGGCATAATGTCACCCTGAACCATCTCAGAGTTCTGGAATTAAGGAAAAACAGGGAAAGGATTCTCTATGCTTATTGTCCATGTCTGCTCCCAGGGATCCTGGGTTGGCTCAGACTACTTATTCCAGGTGGTCCATGCACTGAGCCAGGGGACCCTGGAGGAGCCCAGGTCTGGGGCTACTGGTAAGATCAGGTGGACATGTGTGTCCTTTGGACTTGCAGGTAAAGATGCTGATAAGCAGTTGGATCTGGGGGTCTAAACTCCAAGAGAAGCCCCTGAGCCAGATATCCAGATGTCTACCTACTTGCCATCTCTCTGTGTCTCCTTCTTGCCTTTCTGTCTGGTGGGTGGGCATGGTTTGCTGGCTCAGACTACAGGTCTATGTTGGCATCCTCACTCTGTGGGCACTGCAGACCTTGACAATAAGATTTATCAAAGGAAGGATATAATTTATCTGTAGAGTGGCTGATATGGACAGATGGGAGGAAGTCTATAAGGGAACTTGCTCATCCTGCCTGGATTCCCAAGCACTAGGTAGGCAGACCCTGGAATGCTGGCAGTCCTTCCTGTCTGGCACATTGGTGCCCAGGGAATCATACCCAGGCTGTTTGCACAGCCTCCCCTGAGCCAGCAACCATGGGCTGCCTTTGAAATACCTCCTGGCATGGCAAAACCTACACATAGCCTTTGGTGTTTGTATCCTGAGAAGCCTAGGACTAAGTTTAACATGTATTAAAATCCAAAACAACAATTATTCAGTGGCAGCTCCAGAAGTGCTCCACCCACATCCCACTACCCAGGAGCACCAAAAGAAAAAAAAGAAGAAAGAAAAGCAAAGCAGGTCCTGAAACGGCCACCTGCAGTTCCCGTCTCTGCCACAAGGTAGTGCCAAGAGCAACCTCAGGAAAATGGAGTTGGGGAAGAGAAAGCAAGCCCATTAAACTGGGCTCCCCAGGACCAGTCTAGTCAACATCAGAAATGACCATTTTTGGGGCTGTGGCTACAGACTATTTGGCCAGCCAGCAGCATTCATCCATGGGGGCTTTGACCAGACAGAATGGGAGCAGCCATTTTTCTGAATGTTGGCCAGAGACCAGGTATTTAGCACAAGTCATTGATATGCTCTGAGAGATAATTAATTCTCCTGCTCCCATTTCATAGATAGGGAGACTGAAGACGACACAAGTAGCTTGCCCAAGTAACCTAACTATTAAATGATACAAACAGGATTTAACCCAAGGTATGTACATGGCCAAGCTCCTTCCAATCACCCAAGCTGCCTCTTAGCAAAGGTGCCTTGGCACTTCTCAGGAAGATGTTCTTCTTTTAGGAGCACTCCATACACCAATCTTCATATGACCATGCAGAACTTTCTTGGGAGAGTGAAGTTCAGTGTATAGACTCTAATCAGGTTTGTGGGACTGCCTTGGAGAGCCTGGATCAGAGAGGAGTATTAAGGAGACATGTCTTGGCCATATCCAACCATAAGGTATTTCTGAGGAGTCAACAGAGGCATGGGTGAGGCTAATAATGCAGCACTAAGCAGGGACAACATGGATATGGTTATGTATTGATGCTCTTTTCCAAGGTGTAAAGAATGGCAGGGGATTATCTAGGCTTAGGCAGAGAGCAAAGGGGCAGGCTTCCACAAGAACAGTATAAAGAAATATTTGGAGAAGCAACATTACTGTGTTGGTATTGTTGGGATGTGATGTCTGATAGGTGAAGAGACATAAAATATGGGGCTGGACAGAGTACACTGCACAGGGAGAGCCTTCATCCCATGCTAAGGGGTCATGCTTCAGGTTGTTGGGAATGTCAAGTTATTGGAGGACTTTTAACTGCAGGTCTTATCATACTTAGATTTATATTTTAAATAGACCACTCCATTAATCTCAAATTCCAAATCCTCCCTGAAAATGCCAGCCCATGCTGATACCTCCCTTCCTGGCTACTTATTTGTCTATGCCAGGCATATAGGAATATATAATAATTGTTTGTCCCTGTGCTTTTTCTGCAGAAATATGGTAGACTTCTGGGAAGGAAGGAGTCCAATATTGCTTGTGCTTCTCATGGGCTCTTCATTCAGTAGGCATTTAATAGTTGACTCAAATAGATACTGGATGATGTTTAAATCCACCATAATGATGCACATTTTTTTGAAAACCAATTCCTTAGGGATGCAAAGCCCTGAAATATAGCAGAGGAGAAACAAGTAGCTTAATTGGCACAGCTCCCAATCTGAGCACTGCCTTTGTAATTAAATGTAAATTATGATTCATTCAGAGGACAATCAATTGCACTACTTTCATAAACTTTTAATTTCATTATTGAAAGTCAAGATTTCTCTAATAAGTTTTCCATTAACTCTGAACTTGATTTGTCACTGGAGTCTTCCCAAACCCACATAACCCACTTTGTGTCCCTTTTGCTCAAAAGGAGTGTGAGCAAAAAAAGCTGGAAGAATGCCTGTCTGTGCTCATGTTGTCCTTGAGGCCAGAGCACTCCCATATGGACCCACAGAGCATCCAGGTTTTCTGCTGTTCCTGCTCCTCCTCCTTTCAGAGCTGGTGTAGAAAAGATAATCTTCAAGTCTTGGAGCCTCAGTTTCCTCATCTGCTATTTGAATGAAGGAAGTATCTTATTTTATAAGATAATGGGTATGAAGATAAATGTCTGACTCTGGGCCTCACAAACAGACATTCAATAGACATTAGTGTCCTTCCCCTAACTTCTAGCTGGGCCCTTCTATTCCAACTGGGACATTCTGTATTTTATGACCCATGGACACAGAACTTAAAGATCCTGAGTCCTATGGAGCAGTAAGTGGGAATCATTCACCATTTCTGAGTGCCAGTTTGCCCACCAAAGAACATGCTGTGCATTCTTCCACTGACCTCAGAGTCTATTTCTGGGAATTTGGTCCCCAGCTTATTGTGATTTCTAAATATTTACTTTGGGTGAATTTCCTTGGTGTGTGTGCCTATGTGTGTATGTGTGTGTGTGTGTGTATTTTGTGCATATTGACACTTGCCTCTGGAAAAAGTCTAGGGTGCACACCAATGCACATCAGAGCCAGAATTGTCTCTTGTGGTGTCACTGGGAGTGGTTAGCTTATTGCCTGTCATGTCTAAACTGGAGTCACTCTCTTCCACATTGGGAGATGCTGCCCACCCTTCATTTATCCAAGAACTCATCTGTTGGACCATACCACGTTAACACTCTCTGGTCTGTAGAGCCATGAAACCCACATGCCCCTTGGCAGGAATGGAGAATGGAAGACTTGGACACCTTTGCAGAATAATGGTGATATGAAGGGAAAGTCCCTTTGAAAGTCTGGGCTTGACTATAGCAGAACCCACCACTCCATGTCACATTAATTAAGATGGACTATCGTCCTCTGCTTCAAGCTCTTTCCTTCAGTGACTTCAAGCCCAGACATTTCTAACCCTCCTTGAGACTCTCCAGGAATCCCTGACTTATGCAACTCTGGGCTCAAGTATGCAGAATGGTAGACCAGATGCCCTTTCACGGCTGAGAGCTGGCTAACCACAGCTCAGCTTATTCACTGGGGTCCAGGAATGGATATGCTCCCAGAAGTCTTACCTGCTAAAAAATGAGCCATTCTTGATGGCTACATCAACCTTCCAAACATTAGTCACTGAGAGGGATCTTTAAATTTTTTTTACCAGTCATCTTTTATTGGGTGTTAATTATCAATTAGGATATGAAAGGATTCAGTGGTGGTAGGCAAAGAAGGTCATGGTCAGGAATAAAGAGTGTGCCCTCCACACTAGGCCCCCTTCTGTGGTATTTGCATAGCTGCTCATTGTTTGAGTTCCTAGGAAGAAAGGCAGTAGTTGAAAATTATGTAAGCTGCCAGCACCATGGAAACCCCAGTGACACTCCCTTTCTTTACTTTGACATACATGCTATGATACTGGGAGTAACTTCTATCCTCCAGGCAAACTTGTGACCCCTTCTTTGGAGTTTCCCATGTTTACCCATGCCCCGAGTGGCTCTAAAGCATTCTGCTAGAAGAATAGTCACTTTCCTGACTCTCCAGACTAGGATCAGAGGGAAGACCCTGACTTCTCCTTCCTCTCAGGCCTTCCTCTCAGGCCTATTTTTAGTTTTAAGAGAATAAATATGTCTTTTATATTTTCCCCCCTAGCCTAAACCCTCAGGCATTGAATATTTTAAGGTACCTAATCAATACTTGTATTTTCCTTCCCTGTACCCTATAAGGTAGGGACCAGAAGCCCAAATGTCATCAAGATTAGCCAAACAAATAACATACATATGTAAATGAGGTAGATGCTCTAATACAGTAGATAGCAGTGAGGCCTGTTTCCAACAAGAATGTGCTTATCTTACCTAAAAGGTATTCATATATTAAAAATCACTGTGTCGGGGTGCGTGGGTGGCTCTGTCAGTTGAGCATCCAATTTCAGCTCATGTCTTGATCTCAGGGTCATGAGTTCAAGCCCCACATTGGGCTCCATGATAAGCATGGAGCCTACTTTAAAAAAAATTACTGTGTCAGCTAAACACCTCTGTGCACTGGATTCAACTGGTCGGCTGTTGCTCAAGCAATCTCTTTATCCCTCTAATAAAATAACACTTGAATACCACAGGTTGGATCTTCCTTTTCCCTAAATTTCCTTTTGGGAAGCTCATCTCTTCCTATACTATATATAGCAGTCAAATCAGAATAAAACAGGGTTTAAGGTCCAGGTCTGCCAATGGGGTTGAGGGTAGAGTTGCCATTTCATTTTATTACACATTCTGTTTCCTCTTCAACATGGTACCATAGTACTCTTCTTACCTTTATTTCAGCTCTTGAAAATGTTATCTTTTTGCTCTGCTTTTTCACCAGCCAGCCATAGCTCATTCCTTTGCAAGCAGGAGCCTGTCCCCAGCTTCTGCCAAAACTGTTTTTTAGAGGATGTTAGTGAGTCCCCCATTATCAAACCCATTGTCCTCCTGCAATAGCTGATGGTCACCTTGTCTCTGGGTAATTCTCTCCTGTCTGCACACCAGGATTCACGTACTTTCCAGTTTCCTTGGCTTCTCTGACCACTCCCTTGCCATCCCTGTCCCTGAGTGTTCTTTCCCTTGCTGTTCTTCTCATGGACTCATCTTCAGTTTGGGCAAGAAAGCCTGAGAGAAGCAAATCAGTGAGCCCTGACCAATGTTGATGGGCCCAGGTAAAGGAATTATGGAAGACTTTCCTGGACATAAAAGTGGGATAGGAAATTAAAAATTTGTTTAGAGAATGACTATTATCCCAGACTCCATCTCTCTACCGGAGAGATATTTGTTTAATGCTGACAAAATGGATGAGGTGCTTTTGCAGGTATTGGGCTTGACACCATCATGCCATGCTCTTGGGATGCAAAGATTAAAAAAAAAAAAGACACAGTCATTCAGTGCCTTCTCGTTGCTCACAAACTGGAGGGAAACAAGCAATGTGATAAGCATCTGTTGGTAACAGATGCAGGGTGCTGTAGTATGGTTTCCTTTAAGAACCTGATTGGCTTTGAGAAGAGCTGCAAGAACTGAGGAGACATGCCAATTGCACGCTCCTGTTAGGCCAATATGGATGTGGTACCTCTGGGGATGGTGATAGGGGAACATGTTAACAATGTTTGCTCCTATAATAAGTAAATACACAGGGGTGAACCAAATAGGAATGGTGGGAGCAGTAAAGACCAGCAAGGTGGTTCAGGGCCCTTCTTTGTGGGGTCTCTAAATACAGTAGAGAACGTACATGGAGGCACGATGAGGGGCTTTTCCAGACTACTCTGCCTTTTGTCTGCCAAAGTCTCTTTTATCTAAAGTTCTGTATCTCCTGATTTGAGTTTGACATTGAACTCTTGACTTTGGCATAGAGACCTTGATGCTAACCCCACCGTTCCTACGTCTTCCCAGCTCTTGACTTTGTTCTCTGCATCAGGATATCTATTCTTCACCAGGAGCCATGATTGATGCTGAATATGTAGAAAAAAAAGATGATTGACAGGGTCCTTGCTTTAAGGGAGCTCACTCTTTAGTAGCAGATACTTATAGCAAGTGAACATGAGGTAGGCATTTTTTAAAAAGTGTGTGAATATTTCAGGAAATAAGACGAGTATGTGCTGGGTCATTCCCAGTAGACTTCATGGATGAACATGATATTGGCTGACTCATAAAAGCCTGGGGAGAATCTGTGGGGCTTGGCAGGAAGGTTCAGGCACTCTGAGAAGAGGAAATATCTACTCATGGCCTGTAAGGACAAGGACATTTGGAGTTAGGAGAGCAGCCTTATCTGTATGATTGAGGAGTTAGCCATCAGCCTAAGCAAAAAGCTTAATATCTCAATAGCATTTTAACTTTTTCCACATAACCAACCAGAAGGAAAGTTGCCTTGGTCTACTTTGTGGCACCTCTGATGGGCCTGGTCTTAAAGAGTATGTGGTAATGTGTTGGGGTAATTGTAGAAGAGGTCACCCCAATGGGGGTCCCCTTTTCAAGATCTGTGATCAGCTGAGATGGTCTAGAAACTGAACCTGTGATGTGGGCATCATTCTTATTCAAGCACCTCAAACTGACAGGAAGTCACTTGCAAAGCCAGAGTGCAAGCATCTGGTGGATGTCAGTACTCAGACATGACATCCCCTTTCCTCCTGCACAGTAGGTTCATAGGAATGATATGGGAAGGGAACATGTGCAGACTTTTTAGGGCCAGAACTCCTGTGTTGTTGTGAATTGACAGGGTGACAATTAGGAATTTGGGCATAAAACAGCATTATTTGCTTTTGCTCTTTTTGGAACTATATTCTTAGTGAGACCCTCTTTAGAGCATGCCAGTCAAATATTTGGGATAGAGGGAGCAAATGGCCATAGTAAATCAGGCTCTGGGGTGATAAAGGTGAAGGAGCACCTTTTGTTTTTCATAATGAGCCCCTATTACCACACCTGAATTAATGAGGTGACTTTTGGAAAGCCTCCAAGGATGGGACTGCTTGCTAAGTGAACCAATCATAAGCTTAGAGGGTTGGAACTCTCAGCACAGCCCCTCCCAACACCTACTCCAGGGAATAGAGAAAGGCTGGAGGCTGAGTTAATCACTAATAGTCAGTGATTTAATCAGTCATGCCTACATAATGAAGCATGCATAAAAATTCTAACCAAAGTGATTCCAAGATCTTTTGGGTTGGTGAACATATCCATGTCTTGGGATAGTGGTGTGTCCAGAACCTGCTCCCCCAAACTTGTCATATGCATCTCTTCCATTTGACTACATCCTTTTATAATAAATTGATAATAGTGAATATACTGTTTCCCTGGGTTCTGTGAGACATTCTAGCAAATTATGGAAACTGAGGAGAAGGGGGTAATGGGAACCCTTGATTTATAGCTGGTTGGTCAGAAGCACAGGTGACAACCAGGACTTGTGATTGGCATCTGAAGTGGGGTGCAGTCTTGTGGAACAGAGTCCTTAACCTGAGGGGTCTGCTTTAACTGCAGGTGGTTAGTGTCAGAATTGTCCACCCAGTCTGGGACAACAGTCAGTTCTTCTGCTGAAAATTGGAGAATTGTTTGATGGAAAATCCATACCTTTGGTGTCAGAAGGGTTGTGAAGAGAATAGAAGAAATAATAGTTTCTTTTAGTATCCTAGAAAAAAAAAAGACAAGAAAGAGTGGTAAACAAAGAAACTATTAAAATAGAGTTGAGTATAGGGACATTGGGTGGCTCAGTTGGTTGTGTCTGCCTTTGGCTCAGGTCATGATCCCAGCGTCCTGGGATCAAGTCCCACATTGGGCTCCTTGCTCAGTGGGAAGCCTGCTACTCCCTCTGCCTGCTGCTCTCCCTGCTTGTGCTCTCTCTCTCTGACAAATAAATAAATAAATCTTTAAAAAAATAGATTTGAGTATAAAATAATGGTTGACTGTAAAATTAATTCCATATATAGAATTAAAGAGGTTGGTTTTCTTTAGAAAACAATAGAACAATATGTATATTGTCAAAAGTTTGTGTGACCATGAGGAAATGGTGAAAAAATTCTGAATTATAAGAAAATATTGACAAAGAAAATGGAATCAATTCAACAAAGCAGGAAAGAAAAATGGAAAAACTACAATAACAAAAAACCCTTGTTGAATAGAAAACATAAAATGACAATAATAAATCCAAACACATGGATTATCTTTATTAATATGAGTGAGGTAAAATTCCCTGTTAAAAGATAAAAACTATCAGCCTGAAGTTTACTAGAAACATACATAAATCAAAATAACATGACAAAAGTTGGAAATAATAAATTAGAAAAATTGCAGCAGGGAAATATTAACAGAAATTAAATGTGTAACAATATTAATATCAGACAAAAAATGATTCAAATTCTTAAGTATGAAGTAGATCTCCCTACTCTCTCTGGGCAGGAGAGTACAAGGATTTGAGCAGTGAGCCAAGCTGTAGCTCCCACAACTGCTAACAGACAGCAACTCACAGAAGAAACGAAGAAACATCATTTCCTACCTCAGGGTGAAAGTCATAATTCTATAAGAAGAAATGAGAGTTAACAATTTATGCATTAAAAGCATAGCTTCAAGACACAGCAAAACCAGAGAGAAACACAAATTATAAACCATAATTATAAGGCATGACAATATATTTCACATAGAAATAAATAGACAAAAATAATGAAGGCAGTTGGGGATTTAAAAAATATAATGTTTTGTCATGTTTGTGTTTGTATGAACAGAGTGTGAACATATATATATATTTGTATCCCATAAAAATGTACATTCTTTTCTAAATCCATAGGCCATTCACAAAATTGCACATGTTGTAAAACTGAACACTAAAAATCTCAGTTACCAAAAATCAGAACTCATTCAGACCATCTTGTTTTACTATAATTCAATAAGATTAGAAATTAACTGCAGAAAATGTGTAAAATATATCTAGTCTTATATTAAGGAAGACATCAAAACTAAAATTGTGTATATCTCACACAAAAAAATTTCTAGATATAGCTAAAGAAGAACTCAGAAAAAAAGATAGAACCTTATCTATATATTTTTTTTTCCTCTTTTTCTTTTCCTAATTTCTTTTTTTTT
>NW_027847756.1:0-2088 GCF_054177405.1 Leptonychotes weddellii
AAACAAACTGAGGGTTGCTGGAGTGGGGGGTGGGGTGGGAGGGATGGGGTGACTGGGTGATAGACACTGGGGAGGGTATGTGCTCTAGTTAGCACTGTGAATTGTGCAAGACTGTTGAATCTCAGATCTGTACCTATGAAAAATATAATGCAATATATGTTAAGAAAAAAAAAAGAAGATAGCAGGAGGGGAAGAATGAAGGGGGGAAATTGGAGCGGAAGAAAACCATGAGAGACGATGGACTCTGAAAAACTGAGGGTTCTACAGGGGAGGGGAGTGGGAGGATGGGTTAACCTGGTGATGGGTATTAAAGAGGGCACGTTCTGCATGGAGCACTGGGTCTTATGCACAAACAATGAATAATGGAACACTACATCAAAAACTAATGATGTAATGTATGGTGATTAACATAACAATAAAAAATTTTTTTAAAAAAGAAAGAAAGGCACCAGGGAAAGCCGCCAGAGAACAAAATCCCCAAAAACTGATTCCCGCTGAGCCCATCCCCAGCCACACGGGGGCAGGGAACTCTGCCCAAACAGGCTTGCCTGAGTAACAGCCTGGCAGGCCCTTCCCGCAGAAAACAGGCTGGGAAAACGAGAGGCTAGCAACCCTAAGTTCCCAAGAAAACAGGTGCAACTTGCTTGGGTTCTGGTCAATAATTTGGACTCTATACATTCCCTCAAACACCCATCCACAGAATGACTAGGAGGAGAAGCCCCCAAAATAGAAAAGACTCAGAGATTATGACTTATGCTGCAGATTTACAAATGGATGCAGATATAACCAAAATGTCGAAGATGGAATTCAGGCTAGCAATTGTAAAGACAATGGCTAGAATGGAGAAATCAATTAATGACAACATAGAGTTTCTAAGGGCAGAAATTAAAGGTGAATTGGCAGAACTTAAAAATGCTATAAATGAGATCCAATCCAATCTAGATAGTCTAACAGCTAGGGTAAGTGAAGCAGAAGAGCGAATAAGCGACCTGGAAGACAATATAATAGATAAAAAGGGAAAAGAGGAGGCCAGGGGAAAACAACTGTCATGAAAATAGAATCAGAGAAATAGGTGACACAATGAAGCGTTCCAATGTCAGAATAATTGGAATCCCGGAAGGAGTGGAGAGAGAGGACTAGAAGATACATTTGAGCAAATCGTAGCTGAGAACTTCCCTAATCTGGGGAATGAAACAAACATTCGCATCCTAGAGGCAGAGAGGACCCTTCCTAAGATCAAGGAAAACAGGCCAGCAATGCGGCATGTAATAGTAAAACTTGCAAATCTTAGAACCAAGGAAACCATCTTCAGGGCAGTTAGGGGGAAGAGATTCCTTACGTACAGTGGGAGGAACATCAGAATAATGTCAGACCTATCCACAGAGACCTGGCAAGCCAGAAAGGCCTGGAAAGACATAGTCAGGGTACTAAATGAGAAGAACAGGCAGCCAAGAACGCTTTATCTGGCAAGGCTGTCATTTAGAATGGATGGAGAGATGCAGAGATTCCACGACCGGTAACAACTGAAAGAATATGTGATCACTAAGCCAGCTCTGCAAGAAATATTAAGGGGGGCGGTTTATAAAAGGAGAAAGACGCCAAGAGTAATATACAACAGAAATTTACAGGGACAATCCATAAAAACAAGGCCTTCACAGGCAACATGATGACAATTAATTCATATCTTTCAATAATTATTCTCAAAGGGAATGTCCGAAACGCTCACATAAAATGGCACAGGGTTGCAGATTGGATAAAAAGACAGGACCCATCCATATGCTGCCTACAAGAGACTCATTTTGAACCTAAAGATACATCCAGACTGAAAGTGAAGGGATGGAGATCCATCTTCCATGCCAGCGGACCTCAAAAGAAAGCTGGGGGAGCCATTCTTATATCAGACAAATTAGATTTTAAACTAAAGTCTGTAGTTAGAGACACTAGGGACACTCTATCATTCTTAAAGGGTCTATCCAACAAGAAGATCTAACAACTGTAAATATCTATGCCCCCAACATGGGAGCAGCCATCTACATAAGCCAAATGTTAACCAAAATAAAGAGTCATATTGATAACAATACGTTAATT
>NW_027847757.1:0-262 GCF_054177405.1 Leptonychotes weddellii
CAGACCTGCTGTTACCTGTGGGTCCAACATGTCCAGGAGTTTTGGACCAGGGCCAGGGTGACATAGGTATGTCTGGATGAGGAGTCACAAGCCTGAGTGCTGACAGGTCTGGATTTATGGGAGCTGGGCTTTAAAGTCCACTCATGGTGTTGAAGCTTAGCAGGGTCTTCACCAAGCCAGAAAGGAAGGGGAGGGGAGATTTGCCAGGCTTATGGTTTGCTGGCAATGGGGCAGACTCTGTGTGAGTAGGTGTATCATTGGA
>NW_027847758.1:0-262 GCF_054177405.1 Leptonychotes weddellii
CACAGGGCAGGTAGCCTTTCCAGATTGGCTTTTTCACTTAGTAATACGCATTTAAAGACTCCCCCATGTCTTTTCATGTCTTGATACTTCATTTCTTTTTAGCATGGACTACTATTCCATTGTCTGAATGGACTATAGTTTATTTGTCCATTCACTTACTGAAGAATATCTTGATTGCTTCCAAGTTTTGGCAATTATAAACAAATCTATTATAAACACCCATGCAGGCTTTTGGGTATGTTGTTCTCCTCTAACCCTGAGC
>NW_027847759.1:0-262 GCF_054177405.1 Leptonychotes weddellii
AATACCCATCACTGGACTAACCTATCCCCCCACCCCCCTCCCCTCTAAAACCCTCAGTTTGTTTCTCAGCGTCCATAAGTCTCTCATGGTTTGTCTGTCTCTCCGATTCCCCCCCCTTTATTATTCCCTTCCTTCTAATGTCCTCCACGCTATTCCTTATGTTCCATAAATAAGTGAAACCATATGATAATTGACTTTCTCTCTGCTTGACTTATTTCACTTAGCATAATCTCCTCCAGTTCCATCCATGTTGATGTAAAAG
>NW_027847760.1:0-262 GCF_054177405.1 Leptonychotes weddellii
GTCTTTTTTTTTTTTTAACATATAATGTATTATATGTAGTTTTATGCAAGAGGATAGTAGCACTTTTTTTTTTTTTTAATCTCTTCTATTACAGAAGTAATCTGAGGCTCGGTGCTGACGACCACCAGGCAGAAGTACATACACAAAATGGCATATTCGAGCTGATGAGCTACGAGGGCAGCCTTAGCACATGCCTGGTAATGTCAGCTGAAGGGGAGCTGGACAGAAACACCCAAATATCGGAGAAGATCAAGACATAACA
>NW_027847761.1:0-262 GCF_054177405.1 Leptonychotes weddellii
CACGCAGTGCACGAGGAGAGCAAGAGACACTATCACACTGCAATACAGTAAGGGTGCTGCTCAGAGTGCACACGTGCTGCGGGGGGACGGGGAGGGCAAGGCCCGTGGCTGAATTTTCCACACTGGGGGCACTAGTCACCTGGAGAGGGTGAGTGTCACCACTCTGCCCCCTAGCCTCGGATGCCTTCTCTACTTAAGAATCCTCTCCAAAGCTTCGCTCCTCTACGCAGGTATCCTGCCCTCATGATCTCTCCTTCCTTGA
>NW_027847762.1:0-262 GCF_054177405.1 Leptonychotes weddellii
ATGAATCATGGAACACTTCATCTAGAACTAATGATGTAATGTATGGGGATTAACATAAGAATAAAAAAAAAAAAGATGTAAAAAAAAAATAGGCTATTATATACATAGGATTTTATATGGAAACCTCATAGGAACCACAAAGGAAAAACTTATAGTAAATACATAAAAGAAAATAAGAAAACAATCTAAACATAGGACTACACAGAAAGTTATCAAACCATAAAGGAAGAAAGAGAAGAAGGAAAAAGAAAAAAAAAAAACA
>NW_027847763.1:0-262 GCF_054177405.1 Leptonychotes weddellii
CCATAAGGCTTCACTCAGTTACAACATCACTCCTTATTCATGTTATATATAAACTAAAATAATAGCCTCATTTTTATATTACGGATAAAGAACGTTTTCTGAATGTACAGCACATTTAACCCAAGTAGGGTTCTTCTCTAAATAAGGACTTTCTTGGATTTGTTTTTACATTAAAAGCATATACTGCACTTTTTTTTTTTCCCTTAGGGAGGAATTTTTAATACATAGCTTCCTTTATCCTTTATAGGTATTTATAAAATGA
>NW_027847764.1:0-262 GCF_054177405.1 Leptonychotes weddellii
GATGCGGGACTCGATCCCGGGACTCCAGGATCATGACCTGAGCCGAAGGCAGTCGCTTAACCGACTGAGCCACCCAGGCGCCCAATAACCATGTATTCTAATACCTTCCGCAGCGTATTTCAAGGCACCCTTTTAAGGAATCAGGAAAAGATTAAATAACATTTCCCCAAAGCATTCTTTTAAGAAGCTGAACCCTCGCCCCACGCTTCCATCACCCAGTGGCTCTGATGGTCCAGAGTGGCTGCTTTTTCTACTTTACATA
>NW_027847765.1:0-262 GCF_054177405.1 Leptonychotes weddellii
AAAAAAAAAAAAAGATGTAAAAAGCCAGAAAAATCCCTTAGCAGGAAGCATCACAGGGAGATCCATACATCCATACATGCAGGGCAAGGAGGGCCGAGTCCCACGATCTGTCTCCTCGGGGCCCCTGGCAACAAAAGACTTTGAATTGGAGGGAGAAGGGGGAGGAACATGGCCCGTGTCAGATGTGGAGCTCTGAGCAGGGACACGTGCGATCTTTCAGACGAAGGCTGACCCTTTGGTGAAGACCATCTGGGAAAGGCTC
>NW_027847766.1:0-262 GCF_054177405.1 Leptonychotes weddellii
ACTGTCCATAAAATGAACAACCTCCGTGAAATAAATTTCTGTTGTATACCATCTTTATAATTCTTTTTTCGGCTGAAACCATTAGAAGCTTCTGGCTGCAATGGTAAATTACGGAGGAGTGAAGTCACTGCTGGACGGTCTCCTTTCCAGTTCACAACTAGAGATTAAGTTTAAGAGACCCAACCCAACCCCCTTCCCATTGAATCAGACTTGCTCCTGCCCTCTGAGCTCTCAGAATCTGAAGGCCGAAGGCCAAGAGGAA
>NW_027847767.1:0-2088 GCF_054177405.1 Leptonychotes weddellii
AAAAAAAAAGAAGATAGCAGAAGGGGAAGAATGAAGGGGGGGGAATCGGAGGGGGAGATGAACCATGAGACACTATGGACTCTGAAAAACAAACTGAGGGTTCTAGAGGGGAGGGGGTGGGGGGATGGGTTAGCCTGGTGATGGGTATTAAGGAAGGTGCATTCTGCATGGAGCACTGGGTGTTATACACAAACAATGAATCATGGAACACTACATCAAAAAGTAATGATATAATGTGTGGTGATTAACATAACATAATAATAATAAAAATAATAAAATTAAAAAAAAACACATAGGTTGGGAAACATAGGTTTGAAATGGGAGCAGCGTTTAAAAAAAAAAAAAAGAAACTAAAAAAGAAATGTAAAATTTTAGCCTGAAGTAAAAGCAAGTCATGAGGGAATATCTGGAGCTCCTCATATTATTTTTCCCTGGCGCTGAGTTTTACAGTCCTGTGGGAAATAAGCTTAATCTTATTCACCATTCTTATTCATTCATTCTTCCAGTCTGTCTTCTAGGGGAGGGGCCTGCTGGTCAGCTTCTGTGATGTCTTCGCCTGGGTGGAGTTACCCCACCCCTTGTCAGGGGGATGGGCTTAATGTGAGGTGGTTGGCTGTGCAGCTTTGTTCTCTTGTGTCTTTCTGCTTCTCTTTAGAGAGTCAGAGCAAATATGGCCATGTGGGAGTCTCTGGCCCAGAGCCGCAAGGTTGCAGTCCACCCCCCTCAACAGATCGTCCAGGTCAATCCATCTCCACCTCTTCACATATCAAACTCCACAGACTCGCACATATTCTGGGGGAGGGGCCTGTTGAGTTGGTTCTCAAATGTCTTTGCCCCAGGCAGAATTGCTCCACCTTTGCCTGGGGCCAGGTTAATAATCTGCTCTGGTTTGCTCTATGTGGCTTTTGTTCCCTGAAGGCTTCCCATGCAGCTTTAGAGGATGAGAATGAAAATGGCGACCTCCCAGTCTCTGGCCCTGGAGCCAAAAATGCAGGGCCCCACTCCTCAGTGAGCCCTCAGAAAAAAGCAGTCAGTCACTCCTGTCTCCCCAGTCTCCGGCCGCATTCTGTGCTCACCCGGCCTGTGACCAAGTGTTTCTATCTCAGGCACATGACCCCGTTTGGAGTCTCCAAACCCAGCAGGCTCCTGCTGCACTCTCCCAGGCCGTAACTCCTGGAGGAGGAAGGGGGTTCTCCCCAGTCCTGCCACTTGTTGGTCCCCTACTCAAAGAGCAGTGGCCCAACTGTGCCTCAGATCACAGTTTCTGGCAATCCCAAGCTGAGAGCTCACTCCTGGGCCCACTCTTGGGCTCACTCTTTGCAGCCAGCTTCCCCGATCCAATGCCTGGGAGCTCTACTGCACTCAGGCATCCCTGGTCTTCCTGTGACCCCCAGGGTCCTGAGACCACACTGTCCCAGCGAGGGTTCCACCTCTCACTTAGCCACCAGAGTGAAATCCCTCACTGGAGCAGACTTCTAAAAGTTCTGATTGTGTCCTCCTCTGCTCTATCACTTGCCGGTAGCCAGCTGATGGAGGCTCCCTCCCCCTTCAGCCTATCTTCCCATATATTGCCTTCGATTCACTTCTCTGCACTTCCTACCTTGTGGGAAATGGTCGCTTTTCTATTCAGAGTTGAGCTATTCTTTTCTTTTTTTTAATTTAATTTTATTTTATTATGTTATGTTAGTCATCATTAGTTTTTGATGTAGTGATCCACGATTCACTGTTTTCATATAACACCCAGTGCTCCATGCAGTACATGACCTCCTTAATACCCACCACCGGGCCAACCCATCCCCCCCTCACCCCCCTCCAAAACCCTCCAAAACCCTCAATCTGTTTCTCAGAGTCCATAGTCTCTCATGGTTTGTCTCTCTCTCCAGTTTCCCCACTTCATTTTTCCCTTCCTTTTCCTAATGTCCTCCATGCTATTCTTATGTTCCTCAAATAAGTGAAATCCTATGATAATTGACTTTCTCTGCTTGACTTATTTCACTTAGCATAATCTCCTCCAGTCCCATCCATGTTGATGGAAAAGTTGGGTATTCATCCTTTCTGATGGCTGAGTAATATTCCATTGTATATATG
>NW_027847768.1:0-262 GCF_054177405.1 Leptonychotes weddellii
AATGAATCATGGAACACTTCATCTAAAACTAATGATGTAATGTATGGGGATTAACATAAGAATAAAAAAAAAAAAGAAACAAATATAATTTCAGACCGCCATTATACTATGAGGAAAACCAATCAAGCTAAGAAAACAGAGTGACTGGTAGAGGGTGTTTGGTTACTTGAGATAGGGTGGTCAGGACAGTCCTCTTTGGGAAGGCAAATCTGGGCAGGATAGTGAGTGATGTGAAGATTTAGGATTATCAAAAGTTTTGGGA
>NW_027847769.1:0-262 GCF_054177405.1 Leptonychotes weddellii
CCCTGGCCCGCAGATGATAAGTGGGCACCGGGTCCATCTCCTAGACGAAGAGCCGTCGCCACACTGTGAAGCATCCGTGCCACGGGGATGCGTGGTTTCTGGAGCCTGTCCCAGCCACGCATGGTGTGGGAGGGGCACGGCAGCTCACGGACCAGGCGGGGGAGAAGGGGACTGGCCGTGGCTGCTGAGAGGCGGGAGGGCAGGGGCGAGAAGCCAGCGTGGCTGACAGCTGTCAGTGTAATCTCGAGGCCCCACACACAAA
>NW_027847770.1:0-262 GCF_054177405.1 Leptonychotes weddellii
CTCCAGGAACTTCATCATGTCTTTGACCAGATGGCCCAGCTTGGTGTCCAAGACCAGTTCCTGTCCCTATCCTTGTCCTCTCTGCATGTCCTAAGCACCAGAATCATCTGCAGTCTTTATAGCCCTTGGTGATTTCTTAGAGAAGCCATAGTGTACCTTTTCCTTAATTTATTTTCACCTTTCTGTATCATATGTTTTCAATGTGTCTCTTTTAGCTCATAGCTGATTTGAAAAATTTGATAAAAAAAGTATCCTACTTTGA
>NW_027847771.1:0-262 GCF_054177405.1 Leptonychotes weddellii
CGTTTCTGGGCTTTGAAATAAGGCAGTACTGAGGTCGGAGCAATGGGCGATTTTCCTAGCTATGGCGCTGAAGGCCCCGGAGCAGATGCCTGTCCTTCTTCACACATTACCTGAACTTGCGGTTGATTCTTAATTGAAAAAAACCAATACCCCATCAACAGATCCTGAATAGGATTTCACAGTATTTTGCCCTTCAGACCGCAGCCTCCTGCAGAGGGTGAATCAACGGGTGCCTTGCAAACTGCTAAGACCCCGACTGGAG
>NW_027847772.1:0-262 GCF_054177405.1 Leptonychotes weddellii
GCAGACCGGCCTCAGCCCCAGCCTTGGCCCAGGCAGTCACTTTAAGGGCCTCAGTCTTCTCATGCAGAGATGGGACAGCAACAATTCCGAGGACCAAACAGCGTTTATCCCAAGAATGGAAAAGCCCCTGACTATCAAGAACCCTGACTGTTTTTGTGTGTGTTTTTTTTTAAGATTTACTTATTTATTCATTCGAGACAGAGAGAGAGAGAGAGCAGGAGGGGGAGGGAGAGAATCTGAAGCAGACTCCATGCAGAGCGCA
>NW_027847773.1:0-262 GCF_054177405.1 Leptonychotes weddellii
ATAGGTGTTTCTTACAGCCCGCTTCCCCCCTGGTTCCGAATATGCTCAAATATGCCAGAACCCAGTAGAAGACTATGGTTGCAAAAGACATCCTAGCTACACGAGTTTAATTAAATTTAGAAAAGGTAAGTTTGCACATTTTATTGCCAGTCCTCCTGCATTTGTAGCAGAGGTTGTATTACCATTTTAAAACAGCCTTGGGGGAAAAAAATCCTCTTTCTTAGAGAGAGTGACAACTTATTCTGGGGACATAGGAGTGGTA
>NW_027847774.1:0-262 GCF_054177405.1 Leptonychotes weddellii
GCATCCTGCCATCGGTGAGGTCTTAGAGTGGGTGAAAGGCAGGACGGGAGAAGCCTCATTGTCCACTTTGGAGGCATCCGAAATCATATGTGACTTCTAAGAAACAGCCCCTCGTATGCAGGGAGGTCTGAGAGACAAGGAGTCAAATACGCCAACGATGTGGGTGCTCTGGCTCGTCCGCTACCCGAGGCACCAGGCAGAGGCTGGGACAGCACAGCAATGAGCATGGGAACCAAGAGGCGGGGTGACGGAGACCAAACAC
>NW_027847775.1:0-262 GCF_054177405.1 Leptonychotes weddellii
AAGATTTTATTTATTTGAGAGAGAGAGTGCACAAGCTGGGGGGAGAGGCAGAGGGAGAGGGAGAAGCAGACTCCCCCTGAGCAGGGAGCCTGATGCAGGGTTCGATCCCAGGACCCTGAGATCATGGCAGCCAAAGGCAGCCACTTAACTGACTGAGCCACCCAGGCACCCCTACTATCTATTTTTTAAAGATTTATTTATTTTAGAGAGAGAGAGAGCATGGGGTTGGGGGGGGTGCAGAGAGCCCAATGTGGGGCTCGAT
>NW_027847776.1:0-262 GCF_054177405.1 Leptonychotes weddellii
ATCAGCTGCAGAGAAGATGGTAATGAACACAATTTAAAACATGAAACTTGCAAATACCCTTTGAAAGGGAGTACAGATTCATCATTGCTTGTTACTTTATTTGGACCTTCTTTGGGTTTTCATTTCAGGTAGTACTACAAGATACAGGGATGTTCAAAAATATTTATTACCTTATTAAGGTAAACTGTCTTCCCTGCCAGTGGATGATATTTTCTAGAAAAAATACAAAATCCTATAAACTTCACGGTTGGAGTCCTGCCAC
>NW_027847777.1:0-262 GCF_054177405.1 Leptonychotes weddellii
AGCGGAGCAGACTTTTAAAAGTTCCGATTTTGTGCTCCGTGGTTCTATCACTTGCCAGAAGCAGCCGACGGAGGCCCCTCCCCCGCCGTCTATCCTCCCGAATATCGCCTCGGATTCACTTCTCCGCACGTCCTACCTTCCAGAAAGTGGTCGCTTTTCTGTTCAGAGAGTTGTTGCCATTCCTTTCTTCGATCTCCTGTTGAGTTTGTAGGTGTTCAGAATGGTTTGATCCCTATCCAGCTGAATTCCTGAGAGGAGACGA
>NW_027847778.1:0-2088 GCF_054177405.1 Leptonychotes weddellii
AAAAAAAGAAGATAGTAGGAAGGGAAGAATGAAGGGGGGGAAATCGGAGGGGGAGATGAACCATAAGAGACAATGGACTCTGAAAAACAAACTGAGGGTTCTAGAGGGGAGGGGGGTGGGAAGATGGGTTAGCCTGGTGATGGGTATTAAAGAGAACAGGTTCTGCATGGAACACTGGGTGTTATGCACAAACAATGAATCATGGAACACTACATCAAAAACTAATGATGTAATGTATGGTGATTAACATAACAATAAAAATTTTTAAAAAATTAAAAAATCATATTTTAATTAAAGTACTAAAAGTGGAGATGTAGAATACCATCAGCCCCATCATTCATTCCATGCTGCGTGGAATTTCCATTTCAGTGGTGGACAGACCACCTAACATATTGGGGAGAGAACTGGAAGAGGAGTGGGAAGATTCAGTCTGAAAGCTTGAATGCTCCCATTTTTATCATTTTTTATCAAACATTCACCTAATGCCAAGTGCTGTGCTAGATGCAAAGGGAACAGAGAAACAATATGGTTCCTGCCCAGAAGGAGGTAAAATTCATGAAGGAGATGGTTAGTATACCATGGTATGGTAAGTATACCACGGTGACATGACAGCAAAGGAAGACCCCAACTTAGCCAGAGGCTGGAGGTGTCAGGGAACCAGAAATTGTTACTCTTGAACTTAGCTTAAAAGATCAATAGGAGCTAGTGAGTGGGAAGAGAAAGTGTTGCTTAGATAAAACTTAATATCTATGTTACCTTGAGCAAGTCATTTACTCACCATGGGTGACAATCACCTCAAGTGACAAATTAGGAAGTTGCCTTAGCCTTTATAGTTTTTCTTGGGTCTAATACTTTATGATTCCATGTTTGTTCTAGAAGTAGCTTGCCCTTTTCTTAAACTGGTGCATCACTCTGGTTAGAACCTCCTCATCCCTGCATGCTGACTCTCAGGGCAGAGGATGAAATCTCAATAATTCTTTGTACCTTATGTTTCCCATCATATGTATCAGGTACCTGGATTTCATGACTTCCAAGACTCAACCTCTTGTTTAGGGAGGTTTATCATCAAGGGCTGTTCATATATTTCCTAGCCAACCATAGGACAGCTGCCAGGAAAAATGGAAGTCTCTGAAAGTGTTTGGGAAGGTTGGAGATTAAGGGTTTGGTGCTGGAAAATATAAGTAGAAGAGAATATCCTGAGTGGGGTTGGCTCTGTGGGAACTTCTCCAAAAATCCCTGCTCCAGGGCTTTCAGATAAAGTATCTAACAGCCTTTTAGCAGCAGCTTTTCCTCTAGAAACAAAAGCCCATGTTTTACATCTCATTGCAGGCACCCGGCTGCTGATAAACCTGTCAGAACAATTGTGCCCCAATGCAGATAGGCTGTCAGCCTCCTGTCTGCTGGGAGTTTCAACCTTCAAGATTGCTCCCTTGCCTGACAGCAGGATTGAGGGAGAGGGGTACACTGTTTCCTTCTCTTTTCTTCTCTGGTAGCTCCTGGATCTCAGAACCTGCCACTGAAGTGACACAATAATAGGGGCCGGGGCTCCAGGGCCTTAGAAAGTGAGCAAGCGGGCCTCCAGAGGCAGCCCAGAGTGGTGGCACAGTGGTGAAGATCTTGGCTTGGAGCCAGAAAGATCTGAATGTTGTAATCCAGACTCTACCATTTCTAAGTGCAGTCTTGGGCATAATTGAGCCTTAATTTCTTTCTACTTCTAAAATGGAGATTTTAATGGCACGTCACCCCCTTTACTGGGTATTTTGGAGGATGCAATGAGATAATAATAAATGGTGAGTGCATAGCACAGTGTCTGACAAATAGTACTAATAAACCACAAATGTTACCTCATCATTACCATCATCATTATCACCATCCTCACTGTCTTCAAGAGAGTAGGCTGAGTTGGACCATGGGCTGAGGCAGTAGTAAAGAAGGGCAGGGAAGATCCAGCAATTGCACTACTGGGTATTTACCCCAAAGATACAAAAGTAGGGATCCAAAGGGGTACGTGCACCCCGATGTTTATAGCAGCAATGTCCACAATAGCCAAACTGTGGAAAGAGCCAAGATGTCCATCGACAGATGACT
>NW_027847779.1:0-262 GCF_054177405.1 Leptonychotes weddellii
GACAAAGCATTCCTTTTTTTTTACAAACCTCAACAATTCAATTTGATAAGTATTTGTGATTACTTGTTATATTTATCTTTTATATATCTTTCATAATGTTATTTAACTTTACCACATATGTATGCTTTATTTTCACAGCAGGGTAACTCTTTAACAACACATATTTATTAAGGGCTTCTGAAGACCAGGCACTTCCTGAAGAGGAGAGATGAGAAGAACCCAGCAATGTCTTTGCTGGGTTTTTAGTAAAGGTCATACCACA
>NW_027847780.1:0-262 GCF_054177405.1 Leptonychotes weddellii
AAGAGCAAGGGGCGGTGATTAGCTGTGGCTCAGGGTGGTGGAGAATGACCTTTTTTTTTTTTTTTTTTTTTTTTAAGATTTTTATTTATTTGCGAGAGAGAGAATGAGAGACAGAGAGCATGAGAGGGAGGAGGGTCAGAGGGAGAAGCAGACTCCCTGCTGAGCAGGGAGCCTGATGTGGGACTCGATCCCGGGACTCGAGGATCATGACCTGAGCCGAAGGCAGTCGCTTAACCAACTGAGCCACCCAAGCGCCCGGAGA
>NW_027847781.1:0-262 GCF_054177405.1 Leptonychotes weddellii
CATGACATTAGTCCCAGCAATGGTTTCATGGATATGACATGAAAAGCACAGGTAATTGGGGCACCTGGGTGGCTCAGTTGGTTAAGCGACTGCCTTCGGCTCAGGTCATGATCCTGGAGTCCCGGGATCGAGTCCCGCATCGGGCTCCCTGCTCGGCAGGGAGTCTGCTTCTCCCTCTCCCACTCCCCGTTTGTGTTCCTTCTCTCGCTGTGTCTTTCTCTGTCAAATAAATAAATAAAATCTTTAAAAAAAAAAGAAAGAA
>NW_027847782.1:0-262 GCF_054177405.1 Leptonychotes weddellii
ATTGCTGCTATAAACATCGGGGTGCACGTACCCCTTCGGATCCCTACTTTTGTATCTTTGGGGTAAATACCCAGTAGATCTTGCCGCCTTTAAATCAAAGCTGCTTAAGAAGAAAAGAGAAGCTTTAGAAAATATCTAACCCACAGCAAACCGGTATAACGCGTCGTTATTGCCTCCAGTGTTTAGAAGGCAGTTACAGAACCACCAGCACCCTGACACGCATGCGTGAGCGCGCACATACACAACAGTGCCCTGGTTTGGA
>NW_027847783.1:0-262 GCF_054177405.1 Leptonychotes weddellii
AAGGCTAAGGAAGCATCTGTCCCCATCTGAGCCCCTGTCTCAGGCAGCCAGGTCATTGGAAAACCGGGCTAGGACGGGACTCCTAAATGCTTTAAAGGGTACTTCCCAGCTCCCCTGTGCCATCAGCGAGCTTGCTCGCCCTCAGACTCACCCCCACCCTGTATTACAGGGGTGGGGGTCCCCGCACACAGCATTCCCCTAGACACTGTCTCCTTCTGGCTTCTGTTACCTTCCAGGATCAGTTGGCAGACAAGAGCCCCGA
>NW_027847784.1:0-262 GCF_054177405.1 Leptonychotes weddellii
TCACATTAAAAAAATACATCACATCTCTTATCATGACACAGAAACACTATTTAACCTAGTTAGAGGTTTTAACTTTAAATCCCATCTCGTCTAGTATTGATTTTATCTTTCTAGCTTTCAATTTTCCATGTCAGCCAAGTATTTCTTTGCCCCTGCCTTTATTTTTAACTTTTACTTCTTTTTTTTTTTATTTTTTATTTTTTTTATTCTTATGTTAATCCCCATACATTACATCATTAATTTTAGATGAAGTGTTCCATGA
>NW_027847785.1:0-262 GCF_054177405.1 Leptonychotes weddellii
CAGGGGGAGTGGGAGAGGGAGAAGCAGGCTTCCCGCAGAGCAGGGAGCCCGATGCGGGGCTCGATCCCAGCACCCTGGGATCATGACCTGAGCCAAAGGCAGTCGCTTAACAACTGAGCCACCCAGGTGCCCCGAGGTGATTACTTTTTACTGGTGAGATTATTTCATGAAAAAAGCTTTGAAATGAACTCTGAAGACAGGATGTGATTATATAGAAATGCGGGAGAGAGAGGTAAGCCCGTTCTATTCATTCATTCATTGG
>NW_027847786.1:0-262 GCF_054177405.1 Leptonychotes weddellii
GGCCCAGCAGCTCATCTGACACCCCCTATTATTACTGCCACCTGATCCCTCATCATTGTTCTCTTTCCACCTCTCAAGACTTCCCAACATCGTTTGTTACCTGCGCCATCTTTGAACATTCTCATGTCCTTTAGCACGCAGCTGTGTCTTTGGAATCTGCCTCTTTACCTGTATCACCCTCTCGGTCCTTGCACCTTGCTTGGGCGCACAGGGTGCAGATCTGACTCATTCCTTATCTACCACATCTTGCCACAGAGGATCA
>NW_027847787.1:0-262 GCF_054177405.1 Leptonychotes weddellii
CCCTCTCCTCCTTTCCTCCCATCCCAGGCCACTCAGCAGGTAGCGCTGGGTTTGTTTTTCTCCAAAGGGTCTTCCTTACCCCTGACCTCCCTCCTCACTTCCACCACCCTAGACTAGGCGCTCCTCACCTCATTCTGCTTCAGCGTGAGGCCCCCGAGGGCGCCAGGGGGCCCTATCTCCAGGCTTCACGCATCCATCCAGCGTGCCACCACCATATTAGTCCCTTTCCCGTAACGCTTAGTCCATATTGACAAGGCAGTTA
>NW_027847788.1:0-262 GCF_054177405.1 Leptonychotes weddellii
CTTATCTTCGGAGGTAGAGCCTCCCCAGCGTTTCCCAAACGGATTCCCATCAGAAGGAGGTCGCTGCTCTGACCGGCTGATCACGTTCTCGACCTGGTGCAGAGTAAAACACTCTGTGGTTCAACTCTTGGGGACTAGGAGAACAGCCATCAGAGACTTAAAGTCTCTGCCACTGCTTGGCTGCAGAACCAGCAGGAACCGGCGGCCAAGAAGCACCACCCCCTCTCGGGTGGACACCGAGGGGAGCGCTCCCAGTCCCAGA
>NW_027847789.1:0-2088 GCF_054177405.1 Leptonychotes weddellii
GTGGCTCAGTCAGTTGAGCATCCGGGACTCTTAATTTCCACTCAGGTCATGATCTCAGGGTCGTGGGATGAACCTCACCCCCCTGAGGGCTCCGCACTCCGCGGGGAGTCTGCGTCTCTCCCTCTCCCTCTGCTCATGCTCTCTCTCTCTCTCTAAAATAAATAAATAACTCTTAAAAAAAAAATAAAGGGTTGTAACCTAGTTGAAACATTGTATTACTTTAAAAAGTCACTAACTGGCAATGACAGTGAAATGTAGACCCAGCAAACAGTATATTTAGATCAATCACAAGACCTTAGCCTCAGTGTTAAAAGATAAATCAGAAGAGTTAAAAAATGAATTAGGGGTGTTCTAAAAATAACACTGACCTCAAAGTCTCAAAGACCCCATAAAAGCCAGTCAGATGTCAGAAAGAATACTGTACACTATAAATAATGATTAAAGTGACTAAGACATCATCTCTGCTCTAAAGAAATCTGTAATCAAATAAAAGGACAATGACAAGTAGACAAACTACTGTGTTATTAGGTAAAAGATGACAAGGTTATTTAAGCAAAAGCCCAAGGGAGGCTTCCAAGGGAGGAAGTGGCCTTTGAGATAGGCAGTGAAAAATGCTAGAATTTTGAGTAATCTCTAATGCCCAACATGGGGCTCGAACTCACGACCCCAGGATCAAGACTCGCATGCTCTACCAACTGAGCCAGGTGCCCAGAATAAGAATGTTAGAATTTTGAAATGATTGTGTTTGGGGCAAGGGAAAAGGCGTATTCTATCAGAAAGGGAATGAGTATAAGGCAAAGAGATAGTGTTTGTTCAGGGAAGAAGTACCCTTTGACTTATGCAAAAGAAACTAAGAGACAAGTGGGTGAGGAGACTGAGGTCACGTTGTGGAGGGCTCGGATACCAGCGCAAGGGACTTCGTTTCTGAACAAGGGATAATATGACAAGAGCAACAATTCAGGCAGATTAGACAGGAGTGTTTGGGGGGATGTCCTTTTCCCCAGAGAGATATTATAATAAGCCTGAAAAGGTAATTATACTGATAAACAAGGTAAATTATAAAGGGGATTGGATTTGAGATAAAATTCAAAAAATGCAGAGGAATGACATCAGGGACAATAAATAACCAGAATGTAAGTTACAGTAAAAAAGAGGCCAGCTTCAGAGAAAGGAGGTATTCTTTCCATCAGTTTATAAAGTGCTTAGGATCTCCTAGGAAAGGGGGGAGCTGGTGGACGGTAATTATAGAAAAGAAGCTTTGGGACTGATGTGAAGCACGGATTCAAAGACACACACTTCATCAACTCTGTCATTGTCGACGTACAGGGAGCTCTCCACACTTCCATGAAATGAAAATCTGTTATGTCTTAATGACACGCAGTCAAGTTACCAACTGAAAATAATCCAGGCCTAGCTTTGGAAACACAAATGGTGCAAGAGCTGAGGAGACCTAAAGTGTCATGTCATATATAATTTTCTAATCCCAAACTTCAACAACCTATCCACACAATTTCCTAAATGTATATCATTTGTACACACTCTATAATCTAGCCACGCCATTCCCTCCTAGCAAACATCTTCTCTCTCTACTTCGGATCCAAATCTAATACATCCTTTAGGAACCCAAATAATTCCTGCCTCATCAAAAAGTCTTTGGTTGATAAATTTAGATTAAATTGATCTCTTCCCTTATCTTAATTCTACTCTTTCTTCTGTATGTCTCCCAATCATTCTGTATATACTTCAAAGGCAGGCAGGAATCATTTTTATATCATCAAATTTCCCCCAAAGAGCAAAGGGCTCAAAATAGTAAGCATAAAAAACATTTTTGCTAATTGCTCTTAGCAACTTGATGTGAAAGGCCAAGTAGAATTATAACAAGGAGGCCCAAATACAAGGATGTATGCTATTACTGTAGAGTTTGACACACATATACTTAATTAAAAACTGACAAAAATGAAAAACTTTCCTTTTACTACTAAAATAGAAAATGATAATACTGCATCTATATGAATGCCATTGTGCTTTTTAAATTTATTCTTACAGCATGAGTAAGGTTAATAAAGTGCTCAACCTTCATTCTCTTGG
>NW_027847790.1:0-262 GCF_054177405.1 Leptonychotes weddellii
GGAGGGTCAGAGGGAGAAGCAGACTCCCCGCTGAGCAGGGAGCCTGATGCGGGACTCGATCCTGGGACTCCGGGATCATGACCTGAGCCAAAGGCAGTCACTTAACCAATTGAGCCACCCAGGCACCCTGTATGTTGATATTTAATAGGATATATCATACGAACTTGTTCTTCCTCTTCAATAATGCCTTCTTTATTTTCACCCATTGCAATGCATATATATTTTGGAATAAGCTGAATTTGTAGTTTTTTCTCTAAAGAAC
>NW_027847791.1:0-262 GCF_054177405.1 Leptonychotes weddellii
AAACGTCCTTTCTGAGTACTTGGCATTTACCTCTTTAAGCACCGAAACATGTTTTTCCTCTTCTTTTTTTTTTTTTTTTTTTAAGATTTTATTTATTTGCGAGAGAGAGAATGAGAGACAGAGAGCATGAGAGGGAGGAGGGTCAGAGGGAGAAGCAGACTCCCTGCCGAGCAGGGAGCCCGATGTGGGACTCGATCCCGGGACTCCAGGATCATGACCTGAGCCGAAGGCAGTCGCTTAACCAACTGAGCCACCCAGGCGC
>NW_027847792.1:0-262 GCF_054177405.1 Leptonychotes weddellii
TAGTCTAAGAAATACAAAATCAATTGATTCATTTTAAATGAATGTTTAAATCAATTATAAACACTTCATCCCCTACGTTCAAACTATTTTCTATTAGTTTACTTTGTATTAGCTTTCTATTAGCCAAATAATTAGCGCCAAATAATGAGTGCTAATGACAGTAGCAAATAAAAATTTATAGGCTTGACGATAATCTTAATTTTTAGTATAATCTCGCTCTTATTCTATCTTTGTGATTAGAATATTTGATTTTATCCTAACA
>NW_027847793.1:0-262 GCF_054177405.1 Leptonychotes weddellii
ACACTCTATAGCATTTATCTTCTTCTAATGTACCATATAATTTACTTGGCATATTTGGTTTGTCCTCACTCATCCCCACCAGCACTATCATGCCTGCATTAGAATATATTATCCATTAAAGACACATGAAAAAGTGCTCAATATCGCTCAGCATCAGGGAAATCCAAATCAAAACCTCAATGAGATACCACCTCACACCAGTCAGAATGCCTAAAATTAACAAGTCAGGAAACGACAGATGTTGGCGGGGATGCGGAGAAAG
>NW_027847794.1:0-262 GCF_054177405.1 Leptonychotes weddellii
ATGAATCATGGAACACTTCATCTAGAACTAATGATGTAATGTATGGGGATTAACATAAGAATAAAAAAAAAAAAAAAGAAACTGAAAAGAAGTGCGTACTTTTCAGTATTAATACGTTCAACATTAAAACATTTCAATGTCCATATGGTTACATGGCAACCCCATAGTAACACTGCAGACTTAGGATTTCCAGAAGCTGAAGGTTCTCCCAGTACATGAACCTACGAAGAACGTACTGAGTAATCTAGGCTTGTGGGGGAAA
>NW_027847795.1:0-262 GCF_054177405.1 Leptonychotes weddellii
ATTCCTTTTTATAAATCCTTTTAAATTTGCATCTTTACAGTCATATTCTGTCCCTTCATCGTATTCACCCTTATTTTTGTATATATGTTTTTCTTTCTTTAAAATTTTGGGAGGTGATTTCTTCTAACAGACCAAAATACACCCAAAATCTAGTGTGTGGCTCTATTCTATTCACCAGACTGATTATATTCTTTTTTTTTCCCCCCCGTTTTGGGTCTCTTCTTATTTGTTTAGTGTATATTTTTCTGGGGTCATTGTTACC
>NW_027847796.1:0-262 GCF_054177405.1 Leptonychotes weddellii
AAAAAATATGACTCCTGGAATTGTCAGAATGAGTTCAGCACTGTTGTGTAACTCCGTAAGTTTTGTAGACACAGCTAAACCTAATAACCATTCCAACCTGCTATGTGGCTGCTGGCTTCAATTTCCAGTACTAGCTAAAGCAGCATGGGCCTTCTGTGTGTGTGTGTGTGTGTGTGTGTGTGTGTGTGTGTGTGTGTAAGAGAAAGTGATAGAAGAACAAGGGGTGGAATTTGCTTTTTTACGTAACTTACCTCACAGTGCC
>NW_027847797.1:0-262 GCF_054177405.1 Leptonychotes weddellii
GCTCCCCCTGCTTGTGCTCTCTCTCTCTCTGACAAATAAATAAATAAAATCTTAAAAAAAAACCCCACCTAACTACAGCATAAAAGTTAAATGGAAAAGCATTAAAAGTAACTATAGCTACTATAATTTAATGAATACACAGTATAAAAAGAGGTCAATTGTGACATCAAATATATAAAAGGGAAAGGGGCTCCTGGGCGGCTCGTCAGTTGGGCATTTGCCTTTGGCTTGGGTCATGATCCCAGGATCCTGGGATCGAGCC
>NW_027847798.1:0-262 GCF_054177405.1 Leptonychotes weddellii
AACTATGTAACTATAGGTCATCCAGATTTTTAGCTATTATTTCCTCATCTGGTGAAATGGAGACAATGCCTATCCAATAGGCTAATAAAGTTAAATATCATGTGAATGCCTAGCATAGTATAGAGAATTAAACGAATATATTCTACTTTCAGAAATTTTCAGTATTTAATCTTTGAAATAATGGTTGGATGGAGGAATAGAACTGGGAATTTTAGTCATTATGAATTCCATTATTAAAAAATTTACTACTTTGAGAAAGTAA
>NW_027847799.1:0-262 GCF_054177405.1 Leptonychotes weddellii
AAATTAGGGTTTAAAATACCCACTTTAGGAGTGCCTGGGTGGACTCAGTCGGTTAAGTGTACGACTCTTGGTTTTGGCTCAGGTCATGATCTCAGGGTTGTGAGATTGAGCCCCACATAGATCTCCACGATGGGCATGGAGTCTGCTTGAGATTCTCTCTCTCCATCTCCCTCTTCTTTTGCCCCTCTGCTCCCTAAAAAACTAAATAAATAAACAAAATAAATAAAATAAAATACTCACTTTGGAACATTGGGAGAATTAA
>NW_027847800.1:0-2088 GCF_054177405.1 Leptonychotes weddellii
CCTCCTCAGCCTCCTCGCTCACTGCACAGGTGACTGGATGCAGGGACAGGGGAAGGGGCGCTGGGGAGACTTGTGGGGCCCTGCCTCCTCCTCTTGTCTGAAGAACCCAGCATCACCCTCTCTGTGTCTCTCCTGCTTGCAGGGTCCTGGGCCCAGTCTGTGCTGACTCAGCCGCCCTCCGTTTCTCGGGCCCTGCACCAGACGGTCACCATCTCCTGCACTGGAAGCAGCTCCAACATTGGGGGTGGTAATTGTGTTAATTGGTACCAACAGCTCCCAGGAAAGTCCCCTAAAACCATGATCTATGGTAGTACCGCTAGACCCTCGGGGGTCCCCGAACGATTCTCTGGCTCCACGTCTGGCAGCTCAGGCACCCTGACCATCACTGGGCTCCAGGCTGAGGACGAGGCTGAGTATTATTGTGCATCGTGGGATGATAGTCTCAGTGCTCACACAGTGCTCCCGGCCTGAGGGGAAGTGAGACAAAAACCCACTAACTCATCTGTAAAGAGGAGGACACACACCAGCTTAGCCTGTGATTCTGCTTATTCTTTTGCTGATGCCCTTGGACCAGGTCCATCCAGGGGCAGCACTTAAGGGCGAGGTCCGTCCTGTCCCTTCTGTCCTCAGAGTCACTTGGAGCAGCCCATTCCCAGACAAGGAATCTTCATGTAAACAGAAAGTTCTTTTTTCATCAACTGGGGATATTTAACTTCTAGGTTACATCATATTAACTCTTTCCTTCTGATTTTAAAACAAATCCAACATTTTATTTTGTTTCTGAACATATCATGGGATCTCAGCACTCCCCATGTGGTGCTTGAAGAATAACTCAGTCCTGTTGCATCAGAAATTATTATCTGCATGGCTATAAATGGTGCTGCTGCCTAGTTTTGTCTTATTTCCTGATTTTTTTGAGAAATAGACACTCACTTAGAATTATAAAACTATAAAGGAATCCCAAAACTTTCCTCCATAGGAAAAACCTGCACATGAATGTTTGTACCAGTTTCATTCATAATCACTAAAACTGAAAGTGACCGGAAGTCTGTCCATAGAGATTTAGTCCAGGTTTGTATCTAATCACCCAAACATGGAACCGAACTGAGATGCCCCCAAATAGGCAGCACGTTTCTAAAATGGGAAATAATACATAGTACGGTTAAAGTTACATCACATATGGGAAGAGGCAACACTCTGGAGAGAGTGCAAACATCTGCAGTTTCTGGAAGGAGAAAAGAGACAAAAGAGTTGATCATGTGAACGGAGGAAAACGTTTCTGAGCAAGAGAAGGATTCTCTGTGACGCTGTAACGGCAGTGAAATGACATGATGACTCCGTCAGAGTTCACTGAACACCATGCAGCCACATGACAGAACCGACGGTTGCAGATAAAACTCATTAGTGAGGTTCGGGGCCCGGGCTGGAATGCGGACTGTGACAAACCCCCATACCTGCTGGACAGACGTGTGAGCCCAGCTCAGGGCTGGGCTCGGGGCAGAGCCGCTGGGCCAAGTGACCCTGCAAAAAGCGGAGCCCGTCAGGGCAAAGTCAGAAGCCACCGCCCGTGGGCTCGGTCCTCCAGGAGACAGGGTTGTGTCTCGCGGGGGACAGGTGGGTTATTTTGAGGGGGCTGCACTGTGTCCTGGAATTGAGCAGTCAAGTCAGTGGAAGGGCCCTGGGGGAGCCAGATTTCTCCCGGTAGGACTGGAAAGTCGCAGATAGAACCCAGGGAGGAGGCCTGGGTGAAGCGTGAGCTCATGGGTTCGAGCTGGGGAGGGCGGTTTGGAATCGTGTGTAGTTTGATGGGGACAGATAATTGCCTGTGGAGACAGTCAGCGCTGTGTGCAGGGTCCTGGGTGAGTGACTGTCATATAGAAGCCCTCGGTCTGTCAGCGGGGCGGAAGTACACGCTGGGATGCCCACAGCCCTGAGGTGCTTTTCCCCAAATAGTGCTTCCTAGTACCGTTCTCCGCAGAAGAGATGTAGGCTGCTTTGGAGAGAAGCTTAGTCCCCAGATCAGGAATTACATGGACGAGCTTGGGGCGACTTCTAGTGTCAGAAAGTGTAGAATCCTTCAGAATAAAC
>NW_027847801.1:0-262 GCF_054177405.1 Leptonychotes weddellii
AAATATTCTGAGCTCCCATTAGGTGCCAGCCTCCCCTGGAGGTGCAAGGGATAAAATTTTGATTAAGACAGACATGGAGAGCTCTGGGTGGTGCTGTAGAACAGCCAAAGTGGGATCCACAGACCAGTGCCAGTCCTTGAGCTGTGTGTTTACAGATCCTTCATGAGAGAAGTGCATAAATAGTGTAAGAGTTTAGAAACTCTTACAGGAATTTGACAAAGTTATTTTATATTGATTAAATCTAATAGTAAAAAGTTTAGGC
>NW_027847802.1:0-262 GCF_054177405.1 Leptonychotes weddellii
CGGGCTGCCATTTGCTTAACTAAAATTGAAGGGGTCCTATTACTAAAGGAAGGAAAGAATATATAATGATATAACCAGCAGTAAGTAAAATAGGAAATAAAGGTGGGATGGAGAGAGATACATTTGCTTCATCTGTTGATCGGTTGCTGAAACAGAGATGTTAGCAAAAGGTTTCCAAATGGTTATTTTTTTTTTTTAAGATTTTATTTATTTGAGAGAGAGCACAAGCGTGAGCAGTGGGGGTGGGGGAGGAGCAGAGGGA
>NW_027847803.1:0-262 GCF_054177405.1 Leptonychotes weddellii
TAGACTCAAAATGATGAAAGACCTAAATGTGAGACAGGAATCCATCAAAATCCTTTAGGAGAACAGAGGCAGGAGCCTCTTCAACCTCAGCCGCAGCAACTTCTTCCTAGAAACATCGCCAAAGGCAAGGGAAGCAAGGGCAAAAATGAACTATTGGGACTTCATCAAGATAAAAAGCTTTTGCACAGCAAAGGAAACAATCGACAAAACTAAAAGGCAGTGTTCATGAATCAGGAAGCTCTCTAAAGGTTGGAAGTATCAA
>NW_027847804.1:0-262 GCF_054177405.1 Leptonychotes weddellii
CAGTGGGGGGACAGAGAAGCACATCGTGCACTTAAACAAAGGAGCGGAGCAGATAAAATGAATGAACACAGAGAAGCGTTAAGGGCGATGTTGAGTGAAATAGACCGCAAGTTACAAACGGATCAGAACGGAGTGGTTCATTTAGGTAAACCCAAAATGACAGCAAGTTACAAAAGGATCAGAACGGAGTGGTTCATTTAGGTAAACCCAGAATGCTCCGGATGGTTTATCAGCACATGCTGTTAGAGCATAAAACCATGCA
>NW_027847805.1:0-262 GCF_054177405.1 Leptonychotes weddellii
TAAATCCCATAGGCTTTCTTCATTCCTTTTCATTCTTTTTTTCTTTTTGTTCCTCTTACTGGATAATGTCAAATGATCTTTTCTTGAGCTCACTGATCCTTCTGCTTGGTCCAGTGTGGTGTTGAAGTGCTCGGAACAATGAATTCTTTCATTCAGTCATTGTATTCTTTTTTTTTTTAATTTTTTAATTGTTATGTTAATCACCATACATTACATCATTAGCTTTAGATGTAGTGTTCCATGATTCATTGTTTGTGCATAA
>NW_027847806.1:0-262 GCF_054177405.1 Leptonychotes weddellii
AATAAATAAAATCTTTAAAAAAAAAAAAAAAAGATCCAGCCCGTATCAGTTAGCTGTTGCTGGGTATAACCAACCACTCCCAAACATAATGGCTTCAAACAACAAGCATTTATTATTTCTCATGATTCTGTGGGTTAACTGGGCAGCTCTTCCGGTCTGGACTAGTTCAGCTGGAGCTGGGGCTGGATGTTCTAAGAGATCTTCACTGGCATGACAAGCTGAGTGGTCTAAGGAAACCTCAGCTGAAATTGCTGCTCTCTGC
>NW_027847807.1:0-262 GCF_054177405.1 Leptonychotes weddellii
AAGGAAAACTCAAAACAATAAAGTTATTTTCATTGCTAAAAACAGTAAGTGACAATAAAGGTATAAAGTTGAAGAGAGGGAACTGATAAAGAAGCCAAAGTAGAATTAGAAATCGAGCCATGAAGCATCCCAGAACTATGGTAGTAAGAGGATCTGTCTTTGATGAATGGATAAAGAAGATGTGGTGTATATATATATACAATGGAATATTATGCAGCCATCAAAAGGAATGAGATCTTGCCATTTGCAACGACGTGGATAG
>NW_027847808.1:0-262 GCF_054177405.1 Leptonychotes weddellii
CGTGACCCTGGTCGGGAGTCTGGTGCTCGGGCAGCAGGAGGTGCTGTGTCCCCACTGCTGGAGCCCAAGGAGGGGGTGCTGCCCAGGCCCATCCTCGTGCTGCCCCTGCTGAGAGGAGAGCCGACACGTGTGGGGGTGGGGGAGACAGGGGACCGAGGGGTCCCATCCCTGCAGCCTGAGACCCCTTCTTGGGCCCCCAATCCTGACTCCGTCCTAAATGCAGCTGCTGTGTCAGGATGTTGATGGCAGGGCAGGTGTAGAG
>NW_027847809.1:0-262 GCF_054177405.1 Leptonychotes weddellii
AGCTGGCTCCCCGTTGAGTAGGGAGCCCGACGCGGGGCTCGATCCCAGGACCCTGGGATCATAACCTGAGCCGAAGGCAGACGATTAACGACTGAGCCACCCAGGCGCCCAATACAAGGATTTTAATTCCATTTTACTCCCTACAACTTATATGTCTTGATGTTAGGTATCATATATATATATGATATATATGAGTTTACACACAGTATTCCCATGGCAAGAAACAGCAGAGGAAGGAAATCCTCATGTCTGCCCCTCAACA
>NW_027847810.1:0-262 GCF_054177405.1 Leptonychotes weddellii
AAACATTTAAAAAAAAAAAGAATTCCTCATATCAGTGAGATCATATGATACATGTCTTTCTCGGATTGACTTATTTCGCTCAGCATAATACCCTCTAGTTCCACCCACATCATTATAAATGGCAAGATATTGTTTTTTGATGGCTGCATAATATTCCATTGTATATATATACCACTTCTTCTTTAGCTGTTCAACTGTTAATGGACATCATGGCTCTTTCCATAGTTTGGCTACTTTTTAATTAAAAAATTATTTCTGTGTA
>NW_027847811.1:0-2088 GCF_054177405.1 Leptonychotes weddellii
TGGTTATTTGTGTTTGGACTAATACATTTTAAATAGCCAGTGTTCCTTAAGTAAACATCAGATGAACGCTTAGCAGCAGGCAGAGCAGGGAGAAGCCAGGCAGCCTGAATTGTCTGCCGGGGATGAATGACAAATCTGATCGTGTGACATTAACTCTAAAGCCTCTGATTTCAAAGGAGCGGGGCTGCAGAAATTAGAGGGCCCGAGATGTAATGAGCACTGGGTGTTAACATGCAACTGATGAATCACTGACCTCTACCTCTGAAACCAATAATACATTACATGTTAGTTGAATTTAAATAAAAAAAGTAATTAATTAAAAAAAAAAGAAATGAGAGCCGCTGAGAAGGGATGTCTCATTTGCGCAGAGGCACTTCTGACATCATTGACTCATATTTTCCTCAGTGACGCAGGCTCAAACCACATCTTGTAAAAGTAATTTAGTGTTTGTCTGGTCACGTTTTCTTGATGGAAAAATTTGTCTAATAAAATCAACTTTATAATTGGGCCCACAGAAGAAAACTTGCAGAAATATCATTCCTGGCATTTACATAAGGTGTTGGAATAATCCTAATGAAAAGTTATAATTAACTTTTTAATTGTTGGAAGGCGAAAGGTTCTCCTTGCTGTGAGAATATGAAATTTACCATTTACTATTTAGTATCGTGTCGTTCCCAAGCAAAGAGAAATCCAGAATTCAGGGCAGAGGGTAGGGACCCAGGCTGGGGCTCCGGTGGCCACAGCGTGCTCACGACATCTCTGTAGTCTGGGGAGTGAGGCCGGTGCTTCCCACTGGGCTAACGTCGGTGAGGGACCACACCCAGGGCGCAGCATGAGGGTCCCGGCTTCAGGCTGTCGGGAGAGGTCAGTGGGGGCCAGCGGGCTGCTTTGGGCTGGTGGAGTTGCAGGCTTTCTGCTGAAGATTTGGATAGACCACAGGAGGGGGAGGACGCGGCAGGTGAGGTGCGTCCGGGCAGAAGAGTGGGCCCAGGACAAGGGAGGACAGAGCCCCAGATCGCCCTTCTTATTTCTGCGGATGGAGTTCCTTCTCCGGTCCCCTTCGCCAGGGACAGCAGTGGCTGCACACCTTCCTCCACTTGACTTCGTGTCTGTGTTCCTCTCTCCTGCCCACAGGCATCATCTCAGAGCAGGGCCTCCGAGACGAGGTCCCTCCCATTCTGCAGCACCACATTCTCAAGGTGGCCCTGGAGCTGCCCGCCAGCAAGTTTTTGTGGTTAAAGGCACAGGTAGGAAGCGGAGAGCTCCCGCCTTCTGTTCACTAACTCGCGGGCATGTTGGTTTTTTGGCCTGGAAATTTCTAACTGGATCAGAATCTGATGGTTACAAGGAAGACATTCACGGTTCCCCTCTCAGACGCACGCAGAGCAGAAGCCAGGGCCTCATTCGTGAACCAGGAGGCCTCAGAGTCTCTTTGCTTTGGCAAAATGGGGTGTTTTCGTGTGTTCTGACTGAAACAGTATCATTGCTGGGTATTGGGAGTTTGGGGTTTTTTTAATCTTGACGACTTTATGTCTTGTCATTTTAAAACTTTTTCGGAAATAAAATACATTCCTTTTCTTTTGTCCTCATCCTGGAAGAAGTTAAGACAGAGATGGGAATAGATACCAAGCCAGGAGAGGATTGAGGCTGGCGGAAAAGTCTGTAAAAATTGCTGACATTTTTTTGCCTTTAATAATGTCTCCTAGGACTTTCTGGAGAATATATAACATTGAATCAAAGGGAACTCAAGATTCAGCAGATACTTAACCTGTGTATTTAAGCACGGGATGCCTATCACTTCTATCCAGAGGAAAAGTGACCAGGCAAAATGAAGCATTGTCCAAGTGTGTTTCTTAGTAGCTCACATGACTGTTTTTTTAGTGACTCCGATCTTACTTAAAATCTTATGGAACTAATAGTGTGGAAATGTATGTGGGCATTTTTACCTGTTGTATTTCCAGGAAGGTGTGAGTGTGCAGGGGGCGCTGGGATCTGTGCCCTTTTTTCCAGGTCCTCTCCTGAGGTTCACCTGCATTGTAGTTGAGGATTGACACATGTGCTCCATGCATCCGCACCTTTACCGCCACT
>NW_027847812.1:0-262 GCF_054177405.1 Leptonychotes weddellii
CGCCTGGGTGGCTCAGTTGGTTAAGCGACTGCCTTCGGCTCAGGTCATGATCCTGGAGTCCCGGGATCGAGTCCCGCATCGGGCTCCCTGCTCGGCAGGGAGTCTGCTTCTCCCTCTGACCCTCCCCCCTCTCATGCTCTCTCTATCTCATTCTCTCTCTCAAATAAATAAATAAAATCTTTAAAAAAAAAAAAAAGAATCTGAAAAGCTTTCTAGTTACATTAAAGAACCAACTACATTTGTGGTGTTTTATTTTTATTAG
>NW_027847813.1:0-262 GCF_054177405.1 Leptonychotes weddellii
GCCTCCCTGACCCCCAATTCTTTATCCCCATTGTCCTACCCAATTTTCTTTATTGCTTCTACTCCTAACTGGAAGTAGACCATTTATGTATTGGTTTATAGGAATATGATCTATTATCCGCACCCTGAATGCTAGCTCTACGAGGGCAAGATTTTGCCAGGATTTCTCTGGAGCTTAGGAAAGCAGAGGCACATTGTAGGTGCTCAATATATGCTGGTTGAAGGGACGTCCAAGGTACTGTGGGGATTACATGAGTTCATTA
>NW_027847814.1:0-262 GCF_054177405.1 Leptonychotes weddellii
CCCCCCCCAGCCACAAAAAGCACATTTTATCCAGTAAATAACTCCTCTTCCTTCAGATCCTAACTTAGATATCATTTTCTGCCATAGAAATATGTATTTCCTTCTTGCACTATCACAGTCACAATTTTGCTTTTATTTGTCCTTAATTATGTGTTTACTTATTAGAGAGAGAGAGGAGAAGCAGAGGGAGAGAGATAGAATCTTAAGCAGGCTTTATGCCCAGGGCAGAAATGTCGTGGGCCTCCATCTCATGACCCGGAGA
>NW_027847815.1:0-262 GCF_054177405.1 Leptonychotes weddellii
ACAATGAAAATACAGAAACAACTTAAGTGCCCATCAGTGGCTGAATGGAGAAAGAAATTGTCGTAGATACACACAATGGAATACTACTCAGCCATGATAAAGAATGAAATCTTTCCACTTGCCATTTCGATGGAACTTGAAGGCATTCTGCTAAGTAAAATAGGCCAGACAGAGAAAGACAAATACTATAAATCACTTACTTGTGGAACCTTAAAACAAAGAAAACAAAAACAAAAAACTGAGCTCCTAGAGAGGACAAATG
>NW_027847816.1:0-262 GCF_054177405.1 Leptonychotes weddellii
GTGCAGTCTTCTGATTTTCCTATCATGGCAACAGGCGTTCCTACCGAAAGGGTCCTTGGTGTCTCACCAGGACATCGTAAAATTTGCCCACAATGAAAGCAGGAAGAGAGCAGGGGCATGAAGGGATCAGATGACAAGTTTAAACTTCTGGGCCTCTCCTCTTTTCCTCCCTAACTTGTTTCACTCAGTGCCAGGCAGGATGTGGATGTGGACACCTTCATTCAGTACAGTGCAGTATTCAGTAAGAGAGTGCATATACTCA
>NW_027847817.1:0-262 GCF_054177405.1 Leptonychotes weddellii
AAAATGATGAAGATGGGGGCGCCTGGGTGGCTCAGTCGTTGAGCGTCTGCCTTCGGCTCAGGTCATGGTCCCGGGGTCCCGGGATCGAGCCCCGCATCGGGCTCCCTGCTCAGCGGGAAGCCTGCTTCTCCCTCTCCCACTCCCCCTGCCTGTGTTCCCTCTCTCGCTATGTCTCTCTCTGTCAAATAAATAAATAATATATAAAAAAAAAAATAGGGGCGCCTGAGTGGCTCAGTCGTTAAGTGTCTGCCTTCGGCTCAGG
>NW_027847818.1:0-262 GCF_054177405.1 Leptonychotes weddellii
CGCCTGGGTGGCTCAGTTGGTTAAGCGACTGCCTTCGGCTCAGGTCATGATCCTGGAGTCCCTGGATCGAGTCCCGCATCGGGCTCCCTGCTCGGCGGGGAGTCTGCTTCTCCCTCTCCCACTCCCCGTTTGTGTTCCCTCTCTCGCTGTGTCTTTCTCTGTCAAATAAATAAATAAAATCTTAAAAAAAAAAAAAAAAGAAAGAAATATTTATTTTGCAATTGAAATTGAACAGAAGTAGTGACCACAGCCAATGGCTGAG
>NW_027847819.1:0-262 GCF_054177405.1 Leptonychotes weddellii
CACCGTGTGGAAAAGGAAGGTTCTCCGTGTCCTCCACCTACCAGGAGCTGTCCCTGGCCACCAGTATCTTCAGGCCTTTCCCTACATCCCTCTCCCCATCCTTGACCCCTGTCGCCTACACTCAGGACCGTCCAGGCCCTTCCCCACTGTCTGCAGAGTGTGTCCAGCATGCACACTGGATGTGCACCTGTCCTTCCCTCGTGGTGCAAATGGAGAGAGGGCCATGGGCTGTGTGGCCAGCGGCTCTGCAGGATGTCCTGAC
>NW_027847820.1:0-262 GCF_054177405.1 Leptonychotes weddellii
GAAACAAGCTGGTTCACATGAAATCAGCTATAAATTAAATATTTTATTTCATCTTCACCAGAACTAGTCTGCTGCTTTGAAGACTGAATTCAATTATGTATCTTCTTGGAAAATTTCAAGATACATGTACAAGAGTCATATAGATTATACTTTTAAGACAGTTTTATTTGCAGTATAATTAGTGCTATATCAATAAGCAAAGTGATGAAGACACTAGTTAATAGATAATTGAAATATTTGCACCAAATACTCATAGATTGAA
>NW_027847821.1:0-2087 GCF_054177405.1 Leptonychotes weddellii
GAAATCGGAGGGGGAGATGAACCATGAGAGACTATGGACTCTGAGAAACAAACGGAGGGTGTTAGAGGGGAGGGGGTTGGGGGTGGATGGGTTAGCCCAGTGATGGGTATTAAGGAGGGCACGTACTGCATGGTGCACTGGGTGTTATACGAAAACAATGAATCGTGGATCACTACATCAAAAACTAATGATGTATTGTATAGTGATTAACATAACATATAAAATAAAATTGAAAAAAAAGAAAATAAATTCCAGATGTATTTGAAGATTTAAAAGTAAAAATCCCTAAAACTATAACATGGAAATACAGGAGAATATTTTTATAATTTTGTGGATGGAATAACCCTTCTCGGCAAAATATAAACCCTGAAGTTGTGAAGGAAAAGATGGGCAGATTTGACTATATAAAAGTGAAAACGTGTGTGTGACCAGTGATATCATGAATGAAGTTAAAAGAGAGTCAAAGGATTTGGAGAAAATACTGATGATGTGTATATATATATATATATATATATGTATTCATATAATAGAAAGGATTAGTGTTCATATAGTAGAAAGGATTCCAAAAAATTAATAAGAAAATGACACATATTCTAATTGTGATAGGAACAGTGATGTTTACCAAATATTCCATACAAAAACTAACATTTCCCACCCCTTGCAGTTTGTTATGAACACATGACAACTTCTGTCCAAAGAAATATGAGTTTAAGTGATGTGTGTTATTTCTGGATTAAGGCAATGGAAAACCACGTGAAATTCTCCAATCTGTCTTTCCCTGCCAAGGAGGCCATAGGTTTTTGATAAGCTGTGGTGGACCTCTATCAGTGTGGTTTTCTCTGAATCACTATCCATCGAACAGCCCTGGTGACCTGTAATGGATGTATCGTGTGAGCAAGAAATAAAATTTTGCTGTGTGAAACTTTTGGGATTTGGGGATTAATTTACTGTTGCAATGTAGAAATCCATTCTGGCTAATACTTCAATAGAAAAATGAGAAAAGGATATAAACAGGTAATTCACAGTGGAAGAAATAGGAAGGACCAATAAACATATAAAAGACATAAAGTATTATTTATTTTGACCCGTAGACGTATCACCATAGAAGATGGTGATACTACATGGTATTGAATGTGTGAGGAGAACAGCCATTTTGGAGAACAACTTGACAGTATCTCTCAAATTCCACTTTTATGTATATAAGGCATTTGAACAATGGATGTGTACACATTTGAACAATGTATGTATACAAGGTATTCATAGAAGTATTGTTTATAATAGATACAAGAGAAAATAGAAACAGTTTAAATGCTCAGGAATGAAGACATGGTTAAATTATGGTAGCTTCATATTATAAATTATTATTATTATTAAAATAATATGAACAAGTTAAAAACAATAGTATATTGTAGATAGTAGTGACTTGGAACCATCCTTAAGACATATTTTTAGGTGAAGAGTCAAGTTCAAAGGTAATATATTTATGTAGTGTGATTTCAATCCTCTTAATTTTTTTTTCTATTTAAAGAGCCTTTATTTTTTTTTCTGCTTCGAGTAATTTATTTTAGGAAAATTGATACACCAAGAGATTTTGCAATCTTTTCCAAACACAATTCAAGGAAGAATTGCAATACATTTAAATAGAAATTAGAATAAACATGTGTTCCACTATAAAACACAAATTTCCTTAAAGAATTTTAGCAACCGAAACCAACATGGTTAATATTTTCCTATTTTACTTCATCCTTAATGTCCATAGTTCTTCATCTTTCCTTTTTTTTTGAAGACTTTTATAGACCAATCTTTTAGATTCTCTACACATAATTATATTCGAATGAAATTGTCGGGGTTGTGGATTGGTCTATAAAAGTCTTAAAGAGCCTTTAAAAATTTTTTTAAATAAGTTTTAATTTAAATTCGAGTTAGTTATATGCAACTAATGAATCGTTGAACACTACATCAAAAACTAATGATGTACTATTTGTTGGCTAACTGAACATAATAATAATAAAAAGACTTAAAATAAAAAAATAAATTCAAGTTAGTTAATGTTAGTGTAATATTAGTTTCGAGTGTACAATACAGTG
>NW_027847822.1:0-262 GCF_054177405.1 Leptonychotes weddellii
TACACACACTCCTTTCTGCGACCAGCAGAAAGGGTGAGTGAAGATATCTGAAAATAAAAATCTGTGGCTTTGATTTTATTGTGAAATTGCAAATAGATAATGAAGTCAGCGGGTGGTAAGAGATCAAGGAAATAGAAGTTAATTTTTTTTTTGTAGTTTTTAATTTTATTATGTTATGTTAGTCACCATACAATACATCGTTAGTTTTTGATGTAGTGATCCACGATCCATTGTTTTCGTATAACACCCAGTGCTCCATTCA
>NW_027847823.1:0-262 GCF_054177405.1 Leptonychotes weddellii
ACTGTACCTCAAGAAGCACAAGGCTGTGTTTGCTTCAAGGGCAAGTGGTAGTTGAAAGGTCCATTCCTCTGTAAGTCCACGTGGGTACACTGCAGATGTGGAGGGTTCTCCTTCTCCGAAGATTTTTTCCTTTCGCCTCCGATGCACTTGAATGAATGCACATTTGCTAGAACTGCTTTGGGAAGCAAGGCTTAAATCATGAGAGCCGAGGGAGAGGGCTGTCACACAGAACATGACTCCTAACGGTTCATGGGACATGAAG
>NW_027847824.1:0-262 GCF_054177405.1 Leptonychotes weddellii
TAGTCTAAGAAATACAAAATCAATTGATTCATTTTAAATGAATGTTTAAATCAATTATAAACCCTTCATCCCCTACGTTCAAACTATTTTCTATTAGTTTACTTTGTATTAGCTTTCTATTAGCCAAATAATTAGCGCCAAATAATGAGTGCTAATGACAGTAGCAAATAAAAATTTATAGGCTTGACGATAATCTTAATTTTTAGTATAATCTCGCTCTTATTCTATCTTTGTGATTAGAATATTTGATTTTATCCTAACA
>NW_027847825.1:0-262 GCF_054177405.1 Leptonychotes weddellii
CATAGATCAATGGAACAGAATAGAGAGCCCAGAAATGGACCCTCAACTTTATGGTCACCTAATCTTCGACAAAGCAGGAAAGAATGTCCAATGGAAAAAAGACAGTCTCTTCAACAAATGGTGTTGGGAAAATTGGACAGCCACATGCAGAAAAATGAAACTGGACCATTTCCTTAACACCACACACAAAAATAGACTCAAAATGGTTGAAAGACCTAAATGTGAGACAGGAGTCCATCAAAATCCTAAAGGAGAACACAGG
>NW_027847826.1:0-262 GCF_054177405.1 Leptonychotes weddellii
GAGGGGGAGATGAATCATGAGACACTATGGACTCTGAGAAACAAACAGGGTTCTAGAGGGGAGGGGGGTGGGGGGATGGGTTAGCCTGGTGATGGGTATTAAAGAGGGCATGTTCTGCATGGAGCACTGGGTGTTATGCACAAACAATGAATCATGGAACACTACATCAAAAACTAATGATGTAATGTATGGTGATTAACGTAACATAATAAAATAAAAATTAAAAAAAAAGAAAAAATAATACATGCTTTTTCCTTAATTA
>NW_027847827.1:0-262 GCF_054177405.1 Leptonychotes weddellii
ACCAAAGGCCAGGACTCTTAGTCAGACAGTCACAAAGAAAAGAATTCTTCCCACAACCTGAATGGCCTTAGAAACAGATTCTTCAATTCTCCAGATGAGAATGGAGTCTGGCCAACACCTTGGTTTCATCCTGGGAGACCCCAAGAAGAGAACCCAGCTAAACTCTGCCCAGACACCTGACTTCTAGAAACTGTGTGATAATCAGTGTGTGTTGTTTTAGCCACTAAGTTAGTAGTAATTTGTTATGGAACAATAAGAAATG
>NW_027847828.1:0-262 GCF_054177405.1 Leptonychotes weddellii
AGACTCTTAATCATAGGAAACAAACGTGAGGGTTACAGAAGGGGAGGTGGATGGGGGATGGGGTAACTAGTGACCGGCATGAAGGAGGTCATGTGATGCAATGGGCACTGGGTGGTCTATGCAACTGATGAATCACTGACCTACCTCTGAGACTAATAATACATTATATGTTAATTAATTGAATTTAAATAAATTTTTTAAAGATTTATTTATTTGACAGAGAGAGACACAGCGAGAGAGGGAACACAAGCAGGGGGAGCAG
>NW_027847829.1:0-262 GCF_054177405.1 Leptonychotes weddellii
ACTTTCTCCAGTAAAGCCTGGGATTTCATATCTGGGCAAATCCATACATATATTTTAATTTTGTTTGGGATGTACATTGATCCTTTTTGTGGGAGTCAAGCCACTGTTTTATTTGCAAGAAGAAGCTTTTGTTTGAAAAAACAAATCCTCTGTTTTAAGGAGGCATACACAAGATCTTGTTGTTTTTAAATAATTTAGACTCTTTTAATGTCATTTTCTACTTTTTGCTTTGGTGCATCCTTGTTATTTTGCATTTATTGCT
>NW_027847830.1:0-262 GCF_054177405.1 Leptonychotes weddellii
ACTTCATCTAAAACTAATGATGTAATGTATGGGGATTAACATAAGAATAAAAAAAAAAAAAAGAAAAAAAATTTATTTACCAAATATAAAGGTGAAATGATTAGACAACCTAGAGTGCTGACAAGTTCATTCTGTATCAAAACTGAACTAATTCTTTCTAGTATGATTCATCCAATCTTAATTCCCAGCACCAAGCCTATAAGACTTTAACCAATTCAGTCCAACCTAAAGGAATTCATAACCTATAAAGGAGATGGATATA
>NW_027847831.1:0-262 GCF_054177405.1 Leptonychotes weddellii
CAACCAAAAAAAACAGTCAGCACTAATTAATAATTTCAGTAAAGTTGCAGGATATACTGTACATTAAGAATGAAACATCTGAAAGAGAAAGAGAGCTATTCCATCTTGAATAGCATCAAAATCAATACCTAGAAATAAATTTACCCAAGAAAGTGAAAGATCTGTATAAATGAAACCTACACGACTTTGCTGAATGAAACTGAAAAGACACAAATGGAAAGACATCTTCTGTTCATGGATTAGAAGAATTAATGTTAAAATG
>NW_027847832.1:0-2087 GCF_054177405.1 Leptonychotes weddellii
AAATGGTTAGTGATGCAAAAAAATTATGAAATGATTTGAATGTAGCTGAAGTCAGAGAGCAATAATAAATATAATATTAAACATTATTTAGCACAAGAACCTAACTTTAGACACGGCAACACTCATCTTTTATTTAATAATTTTGTTTTGCTTAAAGCCAGTCTCCTCTGTCTTTATGAAAACCTAGAAATTTACCAAGCAAAAATATAAGGAATTTATTCAGAAAATTAAGTAAATAGGTCAGCAAAGAAGTCACTCAATGACCCTCTATTGACTTAATACATTATTTGATCACAATTATGATAAAAATGAATCAAGAAAAGGGTATAGCAAATTTCATATTATATTATTTCCTAAGACACAGAATTAGGCAATGAATTTCTGGTAGTATTTTTTCTAAAAGAAATAGAAAAAAGTTTTAAAGTACAGATGATAGACATACTGGATAACTGGAGATATTTATCATGATACTGTGATTTACAATAAAAAATATATATTTGGTCTTTGTACTGTGTCTAGTACAGAGCTTCTAAAACTCTTAAAATTCCTTAAGTGGTGAGAGAGATAAAGGGATTTTTGTTATGTTAATGAAGTGACTTTTGGATTGCTCATAGGTC
This sequence comes from Leptonychotes weddellii, assembly GCF_054177405.1. Taxonomy (NCBI): domain Eukaryota; kingdom Metazoa; phylum Chordata; class Mammalia; order Carnivora; family Phocidae; genus Leptonychotes; species Leptonychotes weddellii. Next base: position 618 of record NW_027847832.1, read on the forward strand.
ACCTAAGGATGGAATGGTGAAGGGCTGGAGATTGAATGGACTACCAATGGCCAATAACTTAATCAATAAAGTCTATGTAATGAAGCCTCCATAAAAACACAAAAGGATGGGGGTGGGAGAGCTTCCAGTTAGTGGATGGGACGAGTTGCTGAGAGAGTGGGGCACTCAGAGAGAACTTGGAAGTTCTACATTCTTTGCCACACCTGCCCTATGTAGTTCTTTCATCTGGCTGTTCTTGAGTTACATCCTTTTTATAATAAACCAGAAATCCAGTAAGTAAAATATTTCTGAGTTTTGTGAGCCACTTGAGCAAATTAATCAAACCCATGGCGGGGGGGCGGGGTCATAGAAACCATGGACTTATATATAGCCAGTTGGTCAGGAGCATAGGTAACAACCTGAGCTTGCACCTGGCATCTAAGTTGGGGGACAGGAGGAGGGAAGTCTTGTGGGACTGAATCTTTAACCTGCGGAATCTGATACTATCTCTGGATAAATAGTGCCAGAATTGAGTTGAATTGTAGGACACCCAGCTGGTCTCCTTGTTGGTGTGTGGGGACCCTACATTCCTACACGTGGAAACTGGGTACAGAACCCAGAAGACTTACGTAACCTCATGTAAGGGTCATGTCAGTTCATTGTATTTACCTCAATAGACCACTATGAACGCCCTCATAAAGGACTTGACAATTAGTTTTCTGAATAACTTCTTTATATTTTTGCTTTGTTGACTTCTAGATAATTTTTAAAATATGCAAATTCTAATGCTTAAATCATTCATGTAGCAGCTTTTTTTTTTTGGCACATTGCAAAGTTAATATATTATACCTCTATTTTCTTTGTCAGAATTAGGAACCAATCAGGATATAGATTCTGAAGACAGATAACTGAAGATAAAATGCTTAACTACTGATAATGACTTTTAGACAACATACTTTAAAAATACTGATATAGATCTGGTTAATACTTGACCAGATTAGGTACCCCAAGATTACACACCACACTTGTAATAGCTTTATGCCTCAAATACGCAATGTGTGCCCTCTGCACCCTAGCAGTGCCCTCTGAGAACATAGAAGAAGGCAAGGCATGTGTACTAATTTATATGAGTCAAGAACTCAGGAAAAGTCCTTGTTATTACCCCGAGGAGTCAGAGAGAGGTCAAGAAGTTTACTAGGTAGAAATTCTTTCTCATAGAAACATAAGGTCACTGGGAAAGGAAAGGTAGGTGTGTTAGGCAGAATATAGTCTTCTAAAGACATTTAAGTCCATGGGCGCCTGGGTGGCTCAGTTGGTTAAGCGACTGCCTTCGCCTCAGGTCATGATCCTGGAGTCCCGGGATCGAGTCCCACATCGGGCTCCCTGCTCGGCAGGGGGTCTGCTTCTCCCTCTGCCCTCTTCCCTCTCATGCTCTCTGTCTCTCATTCTCTCTCTCTCAAATAAATAAATAAAATCTTTAAAAAAAAAAAA
>NW_027847833.1:0-262 GCF_054177405.1 Leptonychotes weddellii
AGAAAGAGAAAAACAAATACTGTATGATCTTATTTATATGTGGAATCTAAAAAAAAAAAAAACGTAGGGTTCATTGATACAGAGAACATATTATTGGTTGTTAGAGGCAAGGGAGGATGGGAAAATGGGTGTGGGTGGTCAAAAGGTACAAACTTCTAGTTATAAGCTAAATATATCCTGGGGATGTAATGTACAGCACAATGCCTATAGTTTACCTCAGCATATATTTGAATGTTGCTAAAAGAGTAGATCTTAAAAGTAG
>NW_027847834.1:0-262 GCF_054177405.1 Leptonychotes weddellii
AAAGGCAAGATGGTGACTGGCCCGCTCCCAGGCTGGCCCTGCTGCCCAGCGCTTACTGAACTAGTACTGATGGGACGATTGCACGCAGGGGCCTTTATTCACTTTACTGCTACCTCTTCAGTGCACCCAAGAGGTGCTCAGGAATGGGAGACTGTGACCACCCCCCCTGTTTGCAGAGTAGCTGGCCTGGGCGCCCTGTGTCCACCGTCAGCCTGCAGGGACAGGGGAAGTGCCCAGCACAGGCCCGGTCCCCATGTCTATT
>NW_027847835.1:0-262 GCF_054177405.1 Leptonychotes weddellii
ATTGATCTCGGTCCCGCCGCGCATCTTCTGGGAACCGACCAGCCCCTCTGTCGTACATAGTCGTTGGTGGTAGTTTGACATGTGTTTCTGTGGTTATCCAATTAATCCCATTGGGCCATAAGCACCCTGGCGGCGGAGGCCCTAATTTTGTTCACTGTTGTATCATCAGTGTTTTACAGAACGCTGAGCACAGTCGATGAATATCTGAAGGAAGGAAGGCAAGAGGAACGGAAGGCTGGAGGGGAGACCCCCCGATCTTTAA
>NW_027847836.1:0-262 GCF_054177405.1 Leptonychotes weddellii
TCTGTCTCTGTCTCTGTGTGTCTGTTCTGTCTCTCTGTGTCTGTCTGTCTGTCTCTGCGTGTGGTGTGTGTGTGTGTGTGTGTGTGTGTGTGTGTGTAAAGCAGTTCCACGTACCAGAGGTTGCCCACTTGATCCTCCTGTCCCAAACCAGGATTACCGAGGCTTAGATAGCAGCTCTTCTGCTCCCCCGCAGTCCTTCTTTCCAAAATATCTCACACCTGCTGGGTGATGTACTCTGGCATTAACCTTGAAGGGCTTGTAA
>NW_027847837.1:0-262 GCF_054177405.1 Leptonychotes weddellii
AGGTCAGGCTTGCTGTCATTGGCAACAGTTCAAGCTGCGGCAGACAAGAGTGAAAATTTCGATGGGAGACTGATTGATTTTAATTTTTTTTTAAAAAAGATTTTGTTCATTTATTTGTCGAAGAGAGAGAGACAGAGAGCACAAGCAGGGGAGCAGCAGAGGGAGAGGGAGAAGCAGGCTTCCCACTGAGCAGGGAGCCTGATGCGGGGCTCGATCCCAGGACCTTGGGACCATGACCTGAGCCGAAGGCAGACGCTTAACC
>NW_027847838.1:0-262 GCF_054177405.1 Leptonychotes weddellii
GTTTTAATTTTTTTATTTTATTATTTTTAAAAGATTTTATTCATTCATTCATTCATTCATTCATGAGAGAGAGAGGCAGAGGCAGAGGGTGAAGCAGGCTCCCTGCAGAATCCCGATGTGGGACTCGATTCCAGGACCCCGGGATCATGACCTGAGCTGAAGGCAGACGCTTAACAGACTGAGTCACCCAGGCACCCTGGCATCGTTTTTAAAGACAAAGATTTCTATAAGAAAATTTGTACCTTATTTATTAAGTTGCCTA
>NW_027847839.1:0-262 GCF_054177405.1 Leptonychotes weddellii
GTGACTCTCAAGGGACCCTTTTGGTTGTCACCATCGGGGCAGGGGGGCTGGCATCCAGTGGGCGGAGGGCACGGATGCAGCCGCACAGCCTGCACACACAGGGGGTCCCCACCACGAAGGGTGACCCAGCCCGACACGTTCTTGTGCTGAGGCTGAGAAGCCCTGCCCTCGACCATGAACTCTGGAGGGAAAGGGTCATGTCTTCCTTCCTGGCAGCTTCTCTTGGCTCATAACAGACAAAGAGCTAATAACTGCAGGTGAA
>NW_027847840.1:0-262 GCF_054177405.1 Leptonychotes weddellii
CAGACTCTGCATTGAGTGTGGAGCCCAACACGGGGCTCGATCCTACGACCCTGATATCATAGCCTGAGCCAAAACCAAGACTCAGAAGCTTAACCGACTTTGCCACCCAGGCGCCCTCATGAGTTATTTTTTTAATACCTTAAAATAACTGGAGAATATAGAAAGTGTTTATATAATCATGAGTCATAAAGGTTTTTCAGAGGAGAGTACCTAAAGCAAAAATCATAAAAGGGGGCACCTGGCTGGCTCAGTAGGTAGAGCA
>NW_027847841.1:0-262 GCF_054177405.1 Leptonychotes weddellii
CGCCTGGGTGGCTCAGTTGGTTAAGCGACTGCCTTCGGCTCAGGTCATGATCCTGGAGTCCCGGGATCGAGTCCCGCATCAGGCTCCCTGCTCGGCAGGGAGTCTGCTTCTCCCTCTGACCCTCCTCCCTCTCATGCTCTCTGTATCTCATTCTCTCTGTCTCAAATAAATAAATAAAATCTTTAAAAAAAAAAAAAAATAGGGCTTAGGTATCCCTCCATCACTTGGCATTCCAACCCAATATACTTGAGTTGTTTTGGAA
>NW_027847842.1:0-262 GCF_054177405.1 Leptonychotes weddellii
AGGGCAGAGATTGGGAGGCCACTATTTTCACTCTCATCTTACAAAGCTGTATGGAAGGCTTGCAGGGAACAAAAGCTCCCGAGAGCAAACCCCAGCAGATTACTTAGCCGAGACCAGGCAAGGGCGGGGCAATTCCGCCTCCAGCAAAGACATTTGGGAACCACAGCCATAGGCCCCTGCCCCAGAAAATCAGCGAGATCAGCCAGCCAAGACCAAGTTTACCGACCAATGAGAACGGCAGAACTGCAGTGCTAGGGGAATA
>NW_027847843.1:0-2087 GCF_054177405.1 Leptonychotes weddellii
TATATATATATATATATATATATACACACAATGGAATTTTATGCAACCATCCAAAAAAAAAGAAAAGAAATCTTGCCATTTGCAATGATGTGGATGGAACTAGAGGGTATTATGCTGAGTGAAATAAGTCAATCAGAGAAAGACAATTATCATATGATCTCACTGATATTTGGAATTTAAGAAAAAGACAGAAGATCATAGGGCAAGAGAGGAAAAAATGAAACAAGATGAAACCAGAGAGGGAGACAAACCATAAGAGACTCTTAATCTCAGGAAACAAACTGAGGGTTGATGGAGGGGAGGTGGGTGGGGTGGGGGGGATAGGGTGGCTGGGTGATGGACATTGGGGAAGGTGTGTTTGTGGTGAGTGCTGTGTATTGTGTAAGACTGATGAATCATAGACCTGTACCCCTGAAACAAATAATACATTATATGCTAATTTAAAAAGTAAACAAAAAAAAGAAAGAATGAAACTAAAGCAAATGTTAAGACTTCTATCTCCAGCAATTTAGCATCCTGGAAAAAAATTCCAAATAAAAAATAACAAGAAATGCTGATACAACATAACCAATGTGTTGTTTGTTTGTTTGTTCAATGTATAGCTGCACTTGTAAAAAATTAAAGAGAGTCCCTAGATTCAAAAAAGAAAAGGGGCACCTTGGTGGTTCAGTCAGTTAAGCATCTGCCTCTTGGTTTTGGCTCAGGTCATGATGTCATGGGTCATGGGATCAAGCCCCACATCAGGTTCCACTCTCAGCCGAAGTCTGCTTTAAGATTCTCTCCCTCTACTCCTCCCCCTACTCACATGTGCATGCATGCACTCTCTCACTCTCGCTCTCAAATAAATAAATAAATCTTAAAAAAGAAAACGAGGGATCCTGGGTGGTTCAGTCAGTTAAGCATCTAGCTCTTGATTTCAGCTCAGGTCATGATCTTGGGGTCCTGGGATCAAGCCCTGTGTTGGGCTCCACACTCAGCAGGGAGTCTGCTTGAGGATTCTCTTCCTCTTTCCCTCTGCCCCTCCCCCTGCTCTCTCTCTAAAAATAAATAAATAAGTCTTTAAAAAAAATAGAAGGAAAAATCTGATGCTGAAGCTAAAAGCCACGCTTACTGTTGTCACCCCTGCCCTGAGAGTATTAGCTGGTCTCAAATAATCAAAAGACTCAAGTCTTAATGAGCAAGAAGACAGAAGACAAACCACTGGACCACACAAAACAGGTTATAGACTGGAGGCCCTCTCCTACCCCCAGGAAGCTGGAGCTCTTGAAAGGGTGTAGTCCAAAGAAAGAGAGAACTGGAAAAAATTCTCCCTCTGACAATAGGAGAACAAAGGGCAAAAGAACAACACTCTGTGTTGGTCTGGATGGGGCAAACATCTCCTTGAGAGTTCATGACCATGAGCCTGTCTTCATGCTGCTCTGGAGTTCAAATTCTATTACCAATTTATGCTTACACCTATAAATCTAGAAATTCACATCAAGGATTTCTGGGTTGGTAACACCCTGGAGCAGCTGTAGACATGAAAAAAAATCCTCTTAGAAAGTATATATCCATAACCCAGGTCTCCTAGGAAGGGCACAGAGCCCTGCTAAACACAAGTTTATCCCCCAAAAGTATAAAATGTATGTATAAAGAGGCCACCATGAGTGACATAGACATGAAGAGTTTAACCACTGGAATGAAAACCATCAGAATGCTACTCTGGCAAAATCTTTAGCTACAACAACTATCTATGGGTACCATTACTATTTGATTAATTGCCTACATCCTTTGACCATCCAACACATAAACACACACTTTACATACTGAGAGACCCTCAGAATAAAATTGTCCTACTACTATAACTCAGAAACTTCATAAGGCCATTACCCTCAATAACAGAAGACATTGCTGACTTTCTTAACACAGAAATAGGCACAGACACTTAGACAAAATGAGAAGATGAGAAATTTATCCCAAATGAAAGAACAGGACAAGGCCACAGCCAGAGATCTAAGTGAAACAGATATAAGTAACATGCCTGATAGAGAATTTATTTATTTATTTTTTTATTCTTATGTTAATCCCCATACATTACATCATTAGTT
>NW_027847844.1:0-262 GCF_054177405.1 Leptonychotes weddellii
AGCCCACAGGCACGCGGCTCCTAAGCTGGCAGCTTCTCAGTGGGGAAGAGCCGAGTGGCCCGTCACGGTGTGACCGCCCAGCCCTGCATCTTGCTCCCCTCCTCCCTGCCGGGCCCGGTCTGCTGAATGGCGGACCGGATGGTAGGCTGTGGAGCCCTGGAGGCCAGGGGCTTGCCGGATGGCTGGTAGGAGGGCTGCAAAGCCGGGCTTTGAGGGCCTCCAGCGTAAACATGCATGTGTGCTGAGCAGGTGCCTATTTGTG
>NW_027847845.1:0-262 GCF_054177405.1 Leptonychotes weddellii
GAATAAATAAAATCTTTAAAAAAAAAAAAGAAAAGTGTGTGGCACATAGTGAGTGCTCAATAAACATCAGCTATTGTTATTACCTTAGATCTTAGAGGAGGAGTCAAGCAGTTAGTTAGAAGTAGAGCCAGGACTAGAACCCAGGCTCCCTGACACCAGCCCCTGGTGCTTTCTCCTATACCACACTGTCTCATGAAAGCTGCTTATGCAGACCTAACAGGCTTGTTGGCTGGGAGGGGTGTGTGTGTAGGGGGGAGTCACA
>NW_027847846.1:0-262 GCF_054177405.1 Leptonychotes weddellii
AGCCCGCTTCTTCCTCTCCCACTCCCCCTGCTTGTGTTCCCTCTCTCACTGTCTCTCTCTCTGTCAAATAAATAAATAAAAAATCTTAAAAAAAAAAAAAAAAGCATAGCTTTGATCACATTTCTTTTTAGCTTAGAAAATAAAGAAACACACAGCAATGTTCAGTGGTCCCCTCTAGCCTCCAAGTTCAACCCTCTTTGTATTTAAGATCCTTTATATCATAAACCAATTGATCTTCTTTAGCCCTATCATCCATTGTATA
>NW_027847847.1:0-262 GCF_054177405.1 Leptonychotes weddellii
AAAATGAGCACCTAGGTATGACTGCAATTTCTTAAACATATGTATATACAGAGACAACTGGAAAATAAATAAAATAAAAAAACAGCTATACTCAAGTAGTGGGACCATAGATGCTTTTGCTTTAGAAATATTTTCATGGGGGACAGCATAAGAGTGATTTCCCCGTATGGGGTTCCCATTTCTGTACCCATTTTCAAACCCCCACTTCCCATGACTTTTTTTAAGATTTTTTTTTTTTTTTTTTTTGGACAGAGAGAGAGAC
>NW_027847848.1:0-262 GCF_054177405.1 Leptonychotes weddellii
TGAATTTCCTCGGGAACACATTGAATTTCCACATTGCATTGTGTACTATTGCCATCTTATCAATAGTATGTCTTTTCATCACCATGGGGTCCTCAGATTTATTTAGGTTTCCCTTTCTTTCAGCAATGTTTTGTAATTTTCAGTGTACAAGCCTTGCACCTTGATTACATCTATTCCTGAGTATTTTATCAATGTTAATGTTCCCTAAAATGGAATTGTTTTCTTAAATTATTTTTTGGATGATTCATGGCTAATGTATACA
>NW_027847849.1:0-262 GCF_054177405.1 Leptonychotes weddellii
AGGTCGTGGATGACATGAATAAACATAAGAAGAGTGGGAAAGGAGCCTGGTGTGAAAAAAATGAGTTTGCCTTATTTTTATGCAGATTTTTAAAAAAAATTACTTTATTGCACATGCATTTTATAATCATTTTCCCCCTTGAGTCATTCTTATAAAACTTTTCAAGTTACATTTTTTCTTTTTGCTAGGGTGGGAAGCTCCAGAGTACCCTGGTATTTGAGGAGATAGGTCGCCGCCTGAAGGATATCGGGCATGAGGTGGC
>NW_027847850.1:0-262 GCF_054177405.1 Leptonychotes weddellii
CACGCAGTGCACGAGGAGAGCAAGAGACACTATCACACTGCAATACAGTAAGGGTGCTGCTCAGAGTGCACACGTGCTGCGGGGGGACGGGGAGGGCAAGGCCCGTGGCTGAATTTTCCACACTGGGGGCACTAGTCACCTGGAGAGGGTGAGTGTCACCACTCTGCCCCCTAGCCTCGGATGCCTTCTCTACTTAAGACTCCTCTCCAAAGCTTCGCTCCTCTACGCAGGTAGCCTGCCCTCATGATCTCTCCTTCCTTGA
>NW_027847851.1:0-262 GCF_054177405.1 Leptonychotes weddellii
AAAGAACAGAGCTCTGTGTCCCTCTTTGTTATGGGAAAAAAGTGCTATAGGATCTCTTAAACTTTTTTTTTTTTTTTTTTTTTTAAAGATTTTATTTATTTATTTGAGAGAGAGAATGAGAGACAGCACAAGAGGGAAGAGGGTCAGAGGGAGGAGCAGACTCCCTGCTGAGCAGGGAGCCCGATGCGGGACTCGATCCAGGGACTCCAGGATCATGACCTGAGCCGAAGGCAGTCGCTTAACCAACTGAGCCACCCAGGCG
>NW_027847852.1:0-262 GCF_054177405.1 Leptonychotes weddellii
CAAGAAACCTGTTTTTAAAAGGAGTGAGATAGAGAAAAATTGCCGTAATGGCCCAGGCTTAAATGGCCCCTTCAGTCCTTGCCAGTTCTCCCCTCTGACTTTTCGCCTGCCCTTCTAGTTCCCGGCATGGGGAGCCAGGCCAGGAGGTTTCCAGAAGCTCAGAACCCAGCTGCTGCCTGTGGGCTGTAGGTCGGGGTTCAGCCAGGTCGGGGTTCTGTAGGTGCCTCACCTGGAAGAACCTCACCCAGGTCCTACCCCTCTC
>NW_027847853.1:0-262 GCF_054177405.1 Leptonychotes weddellii
CCACTGATGACATTATTCTGACTGAACCTAGTGTGCAAGAAGTAGCAATACTGTAGCCTAACCGGTAAGACAGTTGCATGTCAGAGGTGGAAAGCAAATCTGAGAAAAAAATCAGGAGTCTTCCACCTCAGTGAAATTTCTAGGGGCCGGTAGTGTGGACATATCTAGATTTCCCTTCAAAAGTGAAGGATAAGTTGTTCTATCAGGCCCCGCTGGTCCAGGAATCATGAGGAAGAAGTGAAAGTGGCACCAGTATTTCTCC
>NW_027847854.1:0-2087 GCF_054177405.1 Leptonychotes weddellii
GTCCAATTTTCCCAGCACCATTTATTGAAGAGACTGTCTTTTTTCCATTGCATATTTTTTCCTGCTTTGTCGAAGATTATTGGACCATAGAGTTGAGGGTCCATATCTGGGCTCTCTATTCTGTTCCATTGTTCTATATGTCTGTTTTTAAGCCAGTACCATGCTGTCTTGGTGATCACCGCTTTGTAATAAAGCTTGAAATCAGGCAACATGATGCCCCCAGGTTTGTTTTTCTTTTTCAACATTTCCTTGGTGATTTGGGATTTTTTCTGATTCCATACAAATTTTAGGATTGTTTGTTCCAGCACTTTGAAAAATGTCATTGGGATTTTGATCAGGATGGCATTGAAGGTATAGATTGCTCTGGGTAGCATAGACATTTTAACAATGTTTATTCTTCCTATCCATGAGCATGGGATGTTTTTCCATCTTTTTATGTCTTCTTCAATTTCTTTCATGAGTGTTCTATAGTTCCTAAGTATAGATCCTTTACGTCTTTGGTTAGGTTTATTCTGAGGTATCTTATGGTTTTTGGTGCTTTGTAAATGGAATCGTTTCTCTAATTTCTCTTTCTACAGTTGCACTGTTAGTGTATAAGAAAGCAACTAATTTCTGGGCATTGATTTTGTGTCTTGCCACATTACTGAATTGCTGGATGAGTTCTAGTAATTTGGGGGTGGAGTCTTTTGGATTTTCTACATAAAGTATCATGTCATCTGCAAAGAGAGAGAGTTTGACTTCTTTGCCAATTTGAATACCTTTTATTTCTTTTTGTTGTCTGATTCCTGTTGCTAGGACTTCTAGTACTATGTTGAACAATAGTGGCAGGAGTGGGCATCCTTGATGTGTTCCTGATCTTAAGGGAAAGACTCTCATCTTTTCCCCATTGAGGATGATAGTCACTGTGGGTTTTTCATAGATGGATTTTATGAACTTGAGGAATGTTCCCTCTATCCCTATACTCTGAAGAGTTTTAATCAGGAAAGGATCCTGTATTTTGTCAAATGCTTTTCCTGCATCAATTGAGAGGACCATGTAGTTCTTCTCTCTCCTCTTATTAATGTGTTCTATTACATTGACTGATTTGCGAATGTTGAACCACCCTTGCATCCCGGAGATAAATCCCACTTGGTCATGGTGCACGATCCTTTTAATGTATTGTTGGATCCTATTAGCTAGGATTTTTTTGAGGGTTTTGGAATCCATATTCATCAGGGATATTGGTCTGAAATTCTCCTTTTTGTTGGGGTCTTTGCCTGGTTTGGGGATTAAGGTAATGCTGGCCTCATGGAATGAATCTTGAAGCTTTCCTTCTGTTTCTATTTTTGAAACAGCTTCAGGCGAATAGGTATAAGTTCTTCTTTGAATGTTTAGTAGAATTCCCCAGGGAATCCATCAGGCCCTGGACTCTTGTTTTTTGGGAGGTTTTTGATCACTGCTTCAATCTTTTTACTGGTTATTGGCCTATTCAGGTTTTCAGTTTCTTCCTGTTTCAGTCTTGGCAGTTTATAGGTTTCCAGGAAGGCATCCATTTCTTCCAGGTCACTCAATTTATTGGCATATAGTTGTTGATAATAATTTCTCATAATTGTTTCTATTTCCTTGGTGTTAGTTGTGATCTCTCCCCTTTCATTCATAATTTCATTAATTTGGGTCCTTTCTCTTTTCTTTTGGATAAGTCTGGCCAGTGGTTTATCGATCTTATTAATTCTTTCAAAGAACCAGCTTCTAGTTTTGTTGATCTGAACTGCTGTGTTTCTGGTTTCTAATTCATTGATCTTTGCTCTAATCTTAATTATTTCTCTTCTAATGCATGGCTTAGGCATTTTTTGTTGCTTTTTCTCTAATTCTTTAAGGTGTAAAGTTAGTTGGTGAATTCAGGATTTTTCGTTCTCATTGGTTTCCATGAATTGTTTAAGTTCTTCTTTGATTTCCTGGTGGACCCAAACATTCTTGAGCAGGGTGGTCTTTAGCTTCCAAGTGTTTGAATTTCTGCCAAATTTTTTCTTGTGATTGAGTTCCAGTTTTAAAGCATTATGGTCTGAGAATATGCAGGGAATAATCTGTCTTTTCATATCAGCTGAGAC
>NW_027847855.1:0-262 GCF_054177405.1 Leptonychotes weddellii
CTGCACTACCCCCACCCCCATCATGCTCTGTATCTTGCTATCTCTTTCTCAAATAAATAAATAAAATATTTAAAAAAATAGTAGCAACCAGTGATCACTTGATAATATTTCACTTTTTTAGTATTATCAAAGAATACTGGATTCCACTGAAATTAATTTTTCAAGCAATTAAGGTTTAGCTTTTTTTTTTTCATAGTTCACATTTCTGCATTCTATTTTTTATTTTTTTTATTTTTATTTTTTTTATTCTTATGTTAATCCC
>NW_027847856.1:0-262 GCF_054177405.1 Leptonychotes weddellii
GGGAGATGGGTGAAATAGGTGAAGGGAATTAAGAGTACTCTTATTGTGATGAGCACTGGGTAGTGTGTAGAATTGTTGAATCATACATTGTACACCTGAAACTAATATAACACTGAATTTAAAAAATTTTTTTAAATCTGGGGTTCAAATTCTAGGAATCTATCATTAAAAGTTGAAAACTCTGAGAACTTTATGAAAAAGAAGTTCATAGTGGGCTTATTTATACTATTAACATAGGGAAAATCTTAAACACTTAATAATA
>NW_027847857.1:0-262 GCF_054177405.1 Leptonychotes weddellii
GAAGACTCCCTCTTTTGTAAACTTACCATAGCAAAGACATTCAAATAAGGAAGCAAAGGGCATAAGTATGAATCCCCTGAACCATCAGCTTCTCAAAGGGAAGGGATGGACACCAAGTTTCAAAACACTTGGCAAGTAACAGGCTCTTAATAAATGTTTATTCATTGAATGGGTAGAGAGATGGATGGATGGATGGATGACTTCATAACCATGTAAGAAGCGGCTGTGATAAGGAAAGAATTCCAGGCCTATAGGACATTAA
>NW_027847858.1:0-262 GCF_054177405.1 Leptonychotes weddellii
ACCACATGCAATAAAGTAGAAGTTAAAAACAAGACCAAAAAGGTACTCCAACCTGGAAATATAGAAAGATGTTATCAAGGAGTTCTTAATAGGAAAATCCAGGCAAAAAAAAAAAAAAACAGAATTTCTTTCTTTCTTTTTTTTTATTAACATATAATGTATTATTTGTTTCAGGGGTACAGGTCTGTGATTCATCAGCATTACACAATTCACAGTGCTCACCATAGCACATACCCTCCCCAATGTCCATCACCCAGGCACC
>NW_027847859.1:0-262 GCF_054177405.1 Leptonychotes weddellii
ATGCCTTATTTCCTACTTTCCGAATGCTTTTGTTGAGAGAGATTTTCATAAGGGTAAACTGAATCAGATCAGTCCGCAGACACTGTATACATACCCTCGAGGGCGGTTAATCAAAGGGACAGAGAACATAATTGTGTTAACTTTCTGGATTCTCTGCCTTGCGTAATGAAGTGAGGAGAATCACTTGGCACATTTCAGGGTTTCTGAACTCCCCTTAATGATGGCTATAGGCTGATTTAATCAACAAACTGTGCAACTGCAG
>NW_027847860.1:0-262 GCF_054177405.1 Leptonychotes weddellii
TCTGCCTGGTGCCACTCTCCTGGGAGCTCTCCTTGGTTGCTCTGGCCAAGAATTCCCATTTTGGGTTTTTGTTGTTGTTCCCCAGTCCCATGAGAAAGCCTGCTATGTGAAATTGATAAAACCGTTGAAGTGGAGGGCAGGGTAGGGAGGCGAGACCCTTACCTCTCACCCACATTCCCAGAGAGACCCCCCACTCCCCGCCCAGGGAATCTGTGGAGCCCAGTTTGAAAACCACCGATCCTCAAGATCTTGAGACCAAAGA
>NW_027847861.1:0-262 GCF_054177405.1 Leptonychotes weddellii
GGTGGCCTGGTGGTGGGTATTGAGGAGGGCACGTTCTGCATGGAGCACTGGGTGTTATGCACAAACAATGAATCATGGAACATTTCATCTAGAACTAGTGATGTAATGTATGGGGATTAACATAAGAATAAAAAAAAAAATCTAAGTTGGCAGATAGCACATGTGCACAGATTACACTTGTGAAAGCCAGGACCAAAAGCCTCAGACCTAGCTTTCCTTCCCCAGAAAAGCCAATGTGCAAAACAGTTCTCCCATCACTTCA
>NW_027847862.1:0-262 GCF_054177405.1 Leptonychotes weddellii
AATGAATCATGGAACACTTCATCTAGAACTAATGATGTAATGTATGGGGATTAACATAAGAATAAAAAAAAAAAAAAGAATCCCAAAGTTCTGTGAAGTTCACAAGCAAGGTGCTCTGATAGAGGATAGTAGGGCTTGTCCTTCTCAGAGTCATTAGAGAAATCCTATTGGAGGAGTTAACGATCAGGTCAAGACTTACAGAATGAGAAGGTGCCAGTCATACCAAGAGTTAGAGCAAATGCCTTCCAGTTCCAATGAACAT
>NW_027847863.1:0-262 GCF_054177405.1 Leptonychotes weddellii
ATCAGCTGCAGAGAAGATGGTAATGAACACAATTTAAAACATGAAACTTGCAAATACCCTTTGAAAGGGAGTACAGATTCATCATTGCTTGTTACTTTATTTGGACCTTCTTTGGGTTTTCATTTCAGGTAGTACTACAAGATACAGGGATGTTCAAAAATATTTATTACCTTATTAAGGTAAACTGTCTTCCCTGCCATTGGATGATATTTTCTAGAAAAAATACAAAATCCTATAAATTTCACGGTTGGAGTCCTGCCAC
>NW_027847864.1:0-13331 GCF_054177405.1 Leptonychotes weddellii
ACCCTAACCCTAACCTGTACCCTAACCAAAACCAGAACCAGAACCCAAACCCTGACCCATACCCATACCCTAACCCTCGTGGGGCTGGGGATGATTGAGAAGGCAACATGGGAGAGATATTTTGTGGTGATGGAAATATTCATTATCTTCATTGTGGTTATATTTGTTAGATATTAAACCCGTGCCCTTAAGTCTAATTTATTTATGTAGATTATACTTCAAACAAGTTCTTTTTTTAAAACAGAGCAGAATTGACAGCCCAGAAACCTATGCCCTGTGGATTCTGACAATTTACACCACACAAATATGTATTCAAAACAGATCAAAGACCTATATTTCAGACCTAAAACTAGAAAACCATTAGAAGAAAGCATAGGAAAGATATTCATGACCTAGGTTTGGGCAGCTTTCTTAAATGTGACACCAAAAGCATACCAAGCAATAGAAAAATAGGTGGACCTTCATCAAAATTTAATACTTTGGTAAGAAGGACACTATAAGAGATTTTAAAAACAATGGAAAGAAGACTGCTGACCTGGCTCAGTGGGTGGAGCCTGACTCTTGATCTCGGGGTTGTGAGTTTGAGCCTCAGGTTGAATGCAGAAATTTCTTAAAAATAAAATCGTTAAAAAAAAAACCCAAAGAGTGAGAGACAAATGTTTGGACATAATGCATCCGATAAGGCAGATACAGAACATATCCAGAATATAAAACGAACTCCTGGGACGCCTGGAGCGCTCAGTCAGTGAAGCATCTGCCTTCACCTCAGGTCATGATCCCGGGGTGGTGCACAATTATTCAGCCACACGGGGTGACGAGGGGTTATGTGCTATAGACCACGGACGTGGTGCACAATTATTCAGCCACATGGGGTGATAAGGGGGGTACATACTATAGACCATGGATACGATGCACAGGGTGCACACAGGCTGATCATCCACACATCAACCACACAGGGTGATGAGGGCCAGTACATCCCATATAACATGAGCACAGCTGAAAACCACTATACTCACTGAATGAAGCCAGATGCAAGATTACATACTTTGTGTGATTACATTGACCTGAAGTATCTGAAAGAAGCTACTTCCTAGACAGCCAAAGGACACCAGTGGTGGACAAGGGCTGGGGAAGGAGCACTTGCAGTTACTGCTTGATGGGGACACTTTTCTTGGGGGCACTGAGAAAGCTCTGGAAAAATGGTGAGGGATACAAAGCACTCTAAACATAGTCAATGCCACAAAATCATACACTTAAAATGGATACAGTTGCCATTTATTGTCAATGACATAAAACAAAACAGTGATGGCAGTTATTAATTTCACAAAAGAATTCAAAGGAAAAAGGCATTAAGATTTACATTTTATAAAAGTAATAACTGTCAAACATAATTTCACAGTTTTATATGCAGCTGCCAACCCAATATCTCCACTTTGGTGTCTGGCAGATGCCTCCAACTCAACCATTTCCAAAGTCATGATTTTCAGCCTCAACTCTGTTCCTCTCCATGCCTTCCTCCGTGTAGACACCTCTCATTCCCGCTTCTCAGGATCAAACTTTGGCATCATTCTCACCAACTCCTGACCAAGTCTGAGGAAAAAGAAAGCTTATTGGCCCTGGGTGGCTCACTCATAAAGCATCTGCCTTCGGCTCGGGTCATGATCCCAGGGTCCTGGGATCGAGCCCCACATCGGGCTCCCTACTTGGCGGGAAGCCTGCTTCTCCCTCTCCCGCTCCCCCTGCTTGTGTTCCCTCTCTCACTGTGTCTCTTTCTGTCATATAAATAAATAAAATCTTTAAAAAAAAAACCTGATTTTATTGTTGAAACAGATCTAGAACCACATGTCTACGAACACTTGGTGTAGCCCAGTATCCCCACTGGTGCACACAGAAGAAAAGAAAAATCGTGTTTAATCAATTCACTGTGTGCATGTACTAAAACGACGAATACAAATAAATTCCTAGTAAACTATTTATCTGTGAAAAGTAAAACAAGCTAGGGGATACGAGGAGAAAACAAGCTAGGGGATACCAGGAGATGCCAGCTTCACGATGTCAAGGGGGGCAAAGATCTGAGTGCAGGTATTTTCTGTGCTACTACGTGGCCTGCCCCATAGTACACGCCCAGTAAATACATACAGAGGAATAGAAACGACAGTTTTAACACCATCTGAAGGAGCACATACACGCACAAGTACTTGTATCCTTGTGAAGACACCATGTTCCTCATCGTTAGATTCCGTTTCATATAAACGTCACTTCTGAAATTAGACAAACGCAATCCTAACAAAAAACACATTCATACTTATTTTTGGAATGCATACATTTCACATAGGAAAACGACGAAGAATACTTAGCAAACACCTGAAGGACATCTCACGCGAGCTCCTGCGGGAGCGCAGGTGCACGAGCACAGAGGAGCCGCTCGCCTGCCCTCCCGCGCACGTTCCCGCGGCAGCGCAGGTGCACGAGGACAGATGAGCCGCGCGCCTGCCCTCCCGCGCGAGCTGCCGCGGGAGCGCACGTGCACGAGCACAGATGAGCCGCGCACCTGCCCCCCCGCGCACGTTCCCGCGGCAGCGCAAGTGCACGAGCACAGATGAGCCGCGCGCCTGCCCTCCCGCGCACGTTCCCGCGGCAGCGCAGGTGCACGAGCACAGATGAGCCGCGCGCCGGCCCTCCCGCGCACGTTCCCGCGGCAGCGCAGGTGCACGAGCACAGATGAGCCGCGCGCCTGCCCTGTCGCGCGAGCGCCCGCGGGAGCGCAGGTGGACAACAAGAAAGCACAGGAAGCCTTGTGCATGAAGTGGAGGGACACAAGGGCATATACTGTTGGAGTAGGGAAGACCTCTGCAATGTGCCCTATGTCGGGAAGCAACAGGGAACACGCTGCTCCCTATGACTTGGTAAACCTGGCCAGGCCGTGCTTCTGAGGCGGTGCTGCGGGCAGGGGCAAGAGGTCAGCAGCCAGGTCCCACCTCCACCCGAGGGGTACGCCACACCGATTGCGCCAGCAGGGGGCGGGCGGGAGGCTGGCTGACCACTCACCACGCATGCGCAGGGCACTGTGCGAACCAACCCGACACCCACCTGCGGTGGGAGGAGAACCGCCGGCACAATACAGTGATAGAGACAAAGGGTACATGATACGAAGGGCTGAGCCCACACGAAGTGCTGACGGAGGGAGCCGAGCTGTGACGGACGGCCCTGAGAGGAGGACGAACAGCGCCGAACCTGGCCGAAGGGCCGAGGGGCCGAGCCTACGAACTGCGGGCGTATGACGATGGACGGTGCCAAGTCCTGAGGAACTGCTGTTATAGCGCGCCGAGGGGCCGAGCCCGGACGGAGAATGCCGAGCAGTGACGGACATCACCGAGAGTCTGACGGACAGTGCCGGGCCTGAACGAAAGGCTAACGGAGGATGCCGAGGGGCCGAGCCCAGACGGAGAGTGTCGAACAGTGACGGACAGCACTGCAGGGATAACGGACAGCGCCGAGCCTGAACGGAGGGCCGAAGGGCCGAGCCTACACGAACTGCTGACGGATGATGACGGACGGCGCCGAGTCTTGACGAACGGCTGTTACAGCGCGCGGAGGGGCCGAGCCCGGACGGAGTGCCGAGCAGTGACGGACAGCACTGAGAGTCTGACGGACGGTGCCGAGCCTGAACGAAGGGCTAACGGAGAGTACCGAAGGGCCGAGCCCAGACGGAGAGTGTCGAACAGTGACGGACAGCACTGCGGGGATGACGGACAGCGCCGAGCCTGAACGGAGGGCCGAGGGGCCGAGCCTACACGAACTGCTGACGGATGATGATGGACGGGGCCGAGTCTTGACGAACGGCTGTTAGAGCGCGCGGAGGGGCCGAGCCCGGACGGAGAGTGCCGAGCACTGACGAACAGCACTGAGGGGCTGACGGACGGCGCCGAGCCTGAACGAAGGGCCGAGGGGCCGAGCTTACACGAGCAGCTGACGGATGATGATGGACGGGGCCGAGTCTTGACGAACGGCTGTTATAGCGCGCGGAGGGGCCGAGCCCAGACGTAGACTGCCGAGCAGTGACGGACAGCACTGAGAGTCTGACGGACGGTGCCGAGACTGAACGAAGGGCTAACGGAGCGTACCGAAGGGCCGAGCCCAGATGGAGAGTGTCGAACAGTGATGCACAGCATTCCGGGGCTGACGAACAGCACCGAGCCCAAACGAAGGGCTGACGGAGGGTGCTGAGCAGGGACGAAGAGAGCTGAGCCTGGACGGAGAGTGCCGAGCAGTGACGGACAGCACTGAGGGGGCTGCCGGACAGCGCCGAGCCCGGACGAAGGGCTGACAGATGGTGCCGAGGGGCCAAGCCCGGACGGAGGGTGCCGGGCAGGGACAGACAGCAGTGAGGGGTGACGGACAGCAGTGAGCTTGAATGAAGGACTGACGGAGGGCGCCGGGGGGCCAAAGTAGGAGATCGAGTTATTTCGAGGGGGACGAGTGGCAGCGACAGACATTGACGGGAGGGGGCGGAGACGGACGACAGGTGCGGAAGCTGGTGATGGGAGACGGCTGAATGCCGAGCGAGCAACGGAAGCGCGAGTGCATCCGGGGAGAGGCCACCCCGGAAAGAGGCGCAAGGAGAGACGTGATGGAGGAGGAGATGTGACGGGGGCTCGGGGCTGTGCTGCAGCTGCTCCGGGAAAACCCTGCTCGGTGCTCTCCCCGCGGTGCTCCCCCCTCCCGAACACCCGCACACTCGGTGCTCCCGGCTCCCGGACACCTGCAGGGGAGGCGTGCTCCTGCATTCTCGGTGCTCCCGGACACCTGCAGCGGAAGCGCGCTCCTGCACGCTCGGTGCTCCCGGCTCCCGGACACCTGCAGGGGAGGCGCGCTCCTGCATTCTCCGTGCTCCCGGCTCCCGGACACCTGCAGGGGAGGCGCGCTCCTGCACGCTCGGTGCTCCCAGACACCTGCAGGGGAGGCGCGCTCCTGCACGCTCGGTGCTCCCAGACACCTGCAGGGGAGGCGCGCTCCTGCAAGCTCGGTGCTCCCGGACACCTGCAGGGGAGGTGCGCTCCTGCACGCTTGGTGCTCCCGGCTCCCATACACCTGCAGGGGCGGCGCGCTCCTGCTGACTCGGAGCTTCTGTTGGAAAGCCCACCTACGTGCGGGCTAACACCTGCAGCCGCCATCCTCTGTTAGCATTGCTCATTCACAGCGGGTGCCCCCACATCCCTGAGAGTCAGAATATACTTGTGCCATCTCTCTGGAAACGCGAATTTTCCTAAGTGTTTACCCTAAGGGCCTCCACGTAGTACCCCTAAAATAGCCCTGATTCGTCTGTCCCGCAGGCGTCCTAGCAGAGGGAGGAAGAGTGGGACACTGAGTCCCAGAAATCCTGTCCCTGCAGGCTAGAGTTCTCCCCAATCCTTGCCAGAGGTCTCACTGCACCTGGGAAAGCAGTGCACACGTGCTGGTTATGTTAGGGGACTTGGAAGCAGGCTGTGTGCAAAGTGCTGGCCTGACGGAGGGTGGACCAGAGGCTGGGCTCTGCTGGGCAGCTAAAGCCCATGGCCCCTGAGCCCTGCCTGTTAGCTGCAGGAGCAGAGGCCCTTCCTTCTGGGAAGCAAGCAGTTACCACCTCCAAAGCCATAACCATGGAGCTCACAGCACATTCAGCCTGTGTGGGGATTGCCGAGTCTGCAGGCAGAGCTCCTGCTGCATGTGGGGATTGCACCATCCACGGGCAGAGCTCCTGCTGCGCTAATTCCTCCATGATGGCAAATACAGCTCTGTTTCAGCCACGCACATTGAAAACAGAGTGCCCACCCACCCTGACTAGACAACAGGGGGGCTGAGCTCAGGGACCTGAGGTTTCTGGATCGATGACAAAGCTTCAGTGACAGTTCCTATCTGTGGGTCTGAGCTGTTTCCTTCAGGGCGACAATCACCTGCACAGGGTCTGCATATAACCGTCATACCCCGACCGGAATTTCTTCATTGCCCGGCGACTCCAATATGACTTTTCTCCTCTCCCCCAGACAGATGCATCTATCCAACCACAGAATCAAGATCTGGACTTAAGAGCAAACCTAGGCTCCAAGGACTGATCTCTGCTGCTCTCCATACCCTAGTTGCTGAGCCCCAATACTCAGGACTGTCCTGCGCTCCCCACTTTCCTTGTGCCCAGTAACATCTGTGACGTGTACACAACCAAAGGCTATCACCAGTCCCCACGCTAATTCCCACATATGGCACAGCCCAGCCCCAAGCCCCAGTCTCGGGCCTGATTCCTGCATAGAGCCCAGATGAGGCTCCCGGCCACATGGCGCATCTCACATCCAGCCCCAGGGGGATCTTTCCAGGCACAAAAGAGACCACTTGTGACTCCACCCAAAGGTGCCCTGTGCTTCCTAAAGTGTCTTTTGGGAGAGGCGCCTGTTGCTGAGAGCCCCAGACACCCTCACTGAGGCTCTGTCCGCTCCTGCCTTTCCTGACAATGAGCACTTGTGTTGTGCCGGGCACATGGACACCCCAGGGGTCAGCTGCTGCAGCCTGATACCCCAGGAGGGGGCTGGCTCCTTTGCTGCTTCATCAAAGAGCTCAAAGACTGATCCCCAGCTGAGATACAAACAGTGCATGTGTGCTGTTTCCTTTGGCCATTGCCTCACCCCCGTGGGACTTGGGGGAAGGAAGGACCAAGGCACATGTTAGTTCCTAAGCAGGATATTATGGGGTACACCGTGCTCCCCAAAATCCATATGTTGAAATCCTCAACCCCAGGACCTCAGAACAGGACTGTAGTTGGAGATGGGGTCTTAAAAGAGGTGGTTAAGGTGAAATGAAATTAGGGTGGACCCTTATCTGATACCACCGGGGTCCTTATAAGAAGACGGGATGAGGACACAGACATGCACAGAGGGTCGACCATGTGAGGACACAGGGAGAACCCAGGGTCTACACACCCAGGAGAGAAGCCTCAGGAGGAACCAGCCCTGCCCACACCTGCATTTTGCACATCTATCCTCCAGAACCCTGAGAAATGAATGCCTATTGTCTAAACCAGCCAGTCTGGGTTATTTGTTATGGTCGCGGGAACATGCCATGAAAAAAATCAGGTCTCAGACCCGACAGAACCTGCTGCCTATTGACCTTGTGCATGAGTTACCGGGACCCCAGGTACAGGATCGTTGAGGGGAGCAGGGCTCTGGCTCCCTTCCCTCCTGGTTTGCACGCAGCAGGTGCCCGATGCCGTGAGCACCTTCTGTGTAGCTAGCACTCTGTGTCAGTGGTCACACCGGCCGTCACAGCAATCCTTGGACTGGGACATTCATATACACACTTTGTTCATGGTGTGGCAATGGAGGCCCCAAGGGGTGACGTGGATACCCTGCATCACAGGCTGGTAAGTGGCCAAGCCAGAGTCCCAACCATGTCTCCATGCTGATTCTCAAACCCCTCCCCCATCAGCAGGTGAAGGGGAATGGATTTCAGCCCTTGAGCAGGGAAAATCTCGTTCTCCCAGGTAGGCAGTGCCATCAGGATGTGGTGCTAGCTTCCGGACCCATTCCAGAGTGAAGAACTGGGGAAAGCATCGTGTGCAAGCTGCACCGACTTCTCAGCCTTGTTGGACTGTGCCGCCCAGTCCCCAGGGCGCCCTCACCTTGGCGGGGTCTCAGGCCCGGCTGCCCTTCCAACCCTGTGCTCTGGACTGTCATCCAAGTTCATTCGCTGGAAACTCCCTTTCCCGCTGCCCAAGCCCCAGGAGCAGATTCCTGCTCTGTAGCCACCAAGACATCCAGACTCATCCTGGATCTAAGTGCAAGAGTGTGCTCTGCCCTGAGTGGCCACTATCCCTTCTGACCAGCCTCGGGGTGCCTGGTCCCTGACTAGGAATCTCCCTTTGGGGAGGCAGACCCGAAGTGGCCCCTGGGGCCTGTCAGCATCTTCTGGCCTCACCAAGCTCTGGTTCGTGGTAGACACAGCATGGGCCCTTCCCTTCCACGCATCCATGATTATGGCGGATTTGCTTGTTCATATTGTTCAAATGATGTGAACATGGCTGTTCTACTCACAGCTTCCTGGGGAGGAAGAGGGAGGAATCAGCAAAGCGACCAATGCATCAGCAGCCTCACTCCCACTCACTGAAACCGCTCTCCTTACAGCTGCGTTCACCTGAGCGCAGGTCTCAAAGTGTTACAAGCACCCTGACTGTGCACCGAGGGGTGACTGCACTCAGTGGGGGCACAGACACGACAGTGCGTACCCCACGACACCTGCGTCTGCCAAGCCCAGCCCCACAGCAACTGCATTAGTTCAGTTGTTTAATGACACACAAAAGCTTCCAATACACAGGTATGTTTTAAACAAGCCATAGGGATGCCTGGGTGGCTCAGTCATTAAGCGTCTGCCTTCGGCTCGGGTCGTGGTCCCAGGGTCCTGGGGTCGAGCCCCGCATCGGGCTCCCTGCTCAGCGGGGAGCCTGCTTCTCCCTCTCCCGCTCCCCGTGCTTCTGTTCCCTCTCTCACTGTCGTCAAATAAATAAAATATTTTTAAAAATTTAAAAAATTAAAAAGCAATAGAAGAGATTTGGGGCATACCACCACCACATTCATGTTCAAAGCACCCATCCACATTCCCACAACATGGTGTTATTCTTGCCGATTTTCTCTGTGCATGTGCATCTCTAGACCAAACCACACAACTCTGCTGTGGCCACCTCCATAGCATAGCAAGCCATGCGAGCCACCTCCTCTAGGATTTCCAGAACACGGCAACATCAGAGTCCATACGAATGTGTAATTCACCTAGTGTAGGGACCCAGAGACTATGCATGAGCATCCTGGCAAACCCACTGTGGTCCCCCGGCAACCCCACCATGGCAGAGCCTCCCCGCCAGGCCCCGTTCTCGGTTCTTTTTCCCGCCCATGTCTACCCTGCCCTTCCCAGTCTACCCTCGTCTGGCAGTGTGGGTGCCTCGGCTCAAGATGTTACCAGGGGGACGTAGCGGGATGGAGGAGGGTCTTAGGACAAGGGGTCTGGCTCCTGCAGCCCCACTCCCTGCTGGCAGGGACCCTCCACCCACGAGGAGGAAAGAGAAACCAAATGGACAGAGCCTGGGCCCCTGAGACCCACTGGCCTTGGACTCACATGACGAACACGTGGCCTGAATCTTTCAGCCCTGGTGTGCGGGGACGCCCCAGCCACGTGGCAGTAACAGACTGTTGCCCTAAAATCAAAGGAGCTTTGCCAACCCCTCCAAGACTCTTACAAAAAAATAAGACTTTGTAAGACTTTTCCGTAGCCAGAGCCCATGCTGAAATCAGAACCTTGCGGAGCATCACTCAGGTAAATGGGGCTTGAAAGCAGGGACCCCTTTGAAAGGATCGCCTGGAGTTCAGGTCCCGCCCACCTCTGCTTTCCCGGCTGAGGGGCACAAGTTTCCTTGACAACCCTCACAAACCTGCTCCGTTCCCTTGGCAACCAACTTTCTGAATTGCCCAAACCTTCCCTGTTTGCAGCATTCCTGTTGCAGTCTCGCGGAGCCTAAAGGAACACTGCTGTTACTATGTGTCAGCAAATCCATGACTCTCAACCTGCAATTATCAGTTACATGAGGTTATTTTTTTTTTAAGATTTTATTTATTTATTTGACAGAGAGAGACACAGCGAGAGAAGGAACACAAGCAGGGGGAGTGGGAGAGGGAGAAGTAGGCTTCCCGCGGAGCAGGGAGCCCGATGCAGGGCTCGATCCCAGGACCCTGGGATCATGACCTGAGCCGAAGGCAGACGCTTAACTGACTGAGCCACCCAGGTGCCCCTACATGAGCTTATTAATCAAAAAATTCCACAAGAACCAGCTTTCCAGGGTGACTCATTCTGTACTTGGCACCCATGGGAAGGATGCTGTAACTGTTCTCATGGTGGATGAACCCCCTTTCTGACGGAGCCAGGCCTTGGGTCCCTCTCATCTCAGCTGCTTTGAGTGTCCCCGTACCCTCATGCCCACAATATTGCTCTCAGCACCAGGTCATGGAAGACCTTACTCATCTCCTAGGATGAAAGGGTTATTTTATACACAAATAGTGGGCTGAATGGTGGCCCCCAAAAGATGTGTCCCCCAGAACATGTGAAAGTGACCTTATTTGGGAAAGGGTTCTTTGCAGATAGAACAAATGAAGGACTTTGAGCTGACACCATCCTGGATGAGCATGGCCCGACATCCAACAACAACTGTCCTTACAAGAGACAGAAGAAGAGAGACACATACACAGAGGAGAAGTCACGTAAAGACGGAGAAGGAGATGGGAGGGATGCGGCCACCAGCCTAGGGACACCTTCCAGCCCCGGAAGCTGGAACAGGCAGGAAGGACCTGGAGCCTCTGGAGGGAGCACGGCCCTGCCCTGCCTGGATCTCAGACTTCTGGTCTCCAGAACTGGAAGAGGATAGATTTCTGTAGTTGTAAGCCATCCAGTTTAGTTAGTTATTGCAGCCATAGGAAACTAATTCCCATAGAAAGAGTGCTCTCTCCTTCACTTTGCTCTGATCCAGGATAAAACTAATATAAAATGCTAACATTTGAGCATTGTGAATGGATGATATGTAAGAATTCTTTGTACCATGTTATGGCTTTTTGAAAGTTTGTCATTGAGTTAAAATAAACATTAACAGGGACACCTAGTGTGGCTCAGTAATTAAGTGTCTGCCTTCGGCTCAGGTCATGATCTCACGGTCCTGGGATTGAGTCCCATATCAGGCTCCCTGATCAGTGGGAAGCCTGCTTCTCCCTCTCCCACTCCCCCTGCTTCTGTTCCCTCTCTCTCTGTGTCTCTCTGTCAAATAAATAAATAAAATCTTTTAAAAAATAAATATAAAAAAAATAAATTTTTATTTTATAAAAATAAAAAAAATAAACATAAATGAAAATTCTCAGGAAAAGTCTATGTTTATGCTTGATCCGGGACATTCTGTGCTCACTGATAAGTCCATGCCTTTACTTTCAGATGAATGTGATGGACTTGGGGCCGTAACACCTGCTCTTCATCTCAGGTTATTATAAGGGCAAATAAGCACAAGCAGCAAAAGCAAAAATACACAAATGGGACTACACACTTAAAATCTTCTGCACAAAGGAATCCATAGAGTGAAAAGGAGACCTATAGGAGAAAATAATTGCAAATCCTATTTCTGATAAGGGGTTGATATTCAGAATATACAAAGAACTCCTACAACTCAACAATGAAAACAAGTGACCTACTTGATAGGTAGACCTGAATGGACATTTCTCCAAAGAGACACACAGATGGCCAATGGATATATGATGAAAATATGCTCAGCATCTCTAATTGTTAGAGAAATGCACACTGGAAGCACAATGAAATACCACCTCACACCCATTAGGATGGCCACTATCAAAAAAGAGGAAACAACCAGCATTGGTGAGTGTGTGGAGAGATTGAAAGCCTTGTCCTGTGCTGGTAGGAATGCAAACTGGTGCAGCCACTCTGGAGAACAGCATGGATGTTCCTCAGAAAACTAAAAACAGACCTATCATCTGACCCAGCGATCTTGCTTCTGAACACATTTCCAAAAGAACTGAAAGCAGGATCTCAGGAGCACCTGGCTGCCTCACTTGGTGGAGCATGCAATTCTTGATCTTGGGGTTGTGAATTTGAACCCCACATTGGGTGTAGAGATTTTTAGAAAAGTAAAAATCCTGGGCACCTGGGTGGCTCAGTTGGTTAAACATTCAACTCTGGATTTCAGCTCAGGTCATGCTCTCTTAAAAAAAAAAAAAAAAGCCAGCAGGATCTCAAAGAGATATCTGAACACCCATGTTCACTGCAACATTATTCACAATAGGCAAGAGATGGGAACAGCCCACATGTCCTGGATAGAGGAATGGATAAAGAAAATGTGGTATATACATACAACGAAATATTATTCAGTCTTAAAAAAAAAAAAGAAAAGGAAAGAAAGAAATCCTGTCCTCTTACAACATGAATGACCCTTGAGGATATTATGAGTGAATTAAGGGAGTCACAAAAGGACAAACACCATATGATTCCACTTATATGAAGTGTCTAGAGGAGTCAAATTCATGGAAGTGAAATGCCAGGGGCTGGGAAGAGGGGTTGGGAGTTGTTCAATGGGTCTAGAGTCTCCGTGTTGCAACATGAAGTTCTAGAGATCTGTTGCACAAAACAGAATATAGTTACTATGGAACTGCATGCTTAAAAATTAAGAGGCTAAATTCTCTATTCTGTGTTTTCTGCTACAATTAAAAATAGGGTTTTAAAAATATTTTTTTATATTTTTATAAGATGTTTAAGTAAACTCTACACCCAACATGGGGCTCAAACTCACAACCTGAGATCAAGAGTCGCATGCTCTCCTGACTGAGCCAGATGGGTGCCCCCAAACTAGTTTAAAGGCCAGGTTAGCATTATACTTTTTTAATATAGAAACTTTATTTTTTAATTTTCTTTTCTTTTTTTTTTTAAGATTTTGAGATAGAGCATGAGCAGAGGGAGAGGGAAAAGCAGACTCTCCGATGAGCATGGACACCCCCCCCCCACCCCGCACATAGGGCTTGATGCCAGGAGCCTGAGACCATGACCTGAGCTAAAGTCAGGTGCTTAATGGACTGAGCCACCTAAGCACCCCTGGAAACTTTAAAAGCTTTAATGAATTCAGTTGCATAGTCACAATACTTCAAAATACGGGGTCCCCAGTGGGAGAAGAATAGCGTACAGGTCCCTGATGGGGAAGGACTCTGATGCGGTTCCATCCGGTTCAACTCGACACTTCCCAAGGTCACTCCTGGCCCTAGAATTTCTATGGTTCATGGCCTAGGACATCTTCTCTTCCCCTGCGTTTTTCCCACAGGCACACTACCAGTAAAATATTAACAATATGGTCATCCCTCAGATTGTGGCAGCATGGCCTGGAACGAGATGCGCTGGCCCATCGCCCACCTCCCAAATGAGGAAAGGCAAGTCAGACCTGGATTCTGCAGCTTACGACCTCAAGTCACAGAAGGTCTCCGTGAGGCTGTGAAGGGACCTCACGGGAAGTTAACTGCCTTCAGGAGTGACTGTCAACTTGATTACTAACCAGAAGAGCTTCCCGGAAGATCGCAGGGAGAAGATGCAATGTAGAGTCAGAGACCACAGCGTCCAGACAAAGCAGTCTCAGACCGAATTCTGCACCATGCCTGTGCAATCGCATGCCAAGGACTTCACGGGTCCTGTTTGGGGCTAAATTGTGTTCCCCAAACGATAATGTTCACATCCTAACCCCTAGTACCTATGAACATGTCCTCATTTGCATTAGGTTCCTAGCAGAC